>NC_081405.1:682266343-682566343 GCF_030272615.1 Cryptomeria japonica | reverse complement strand
TAGCTAACTTAACTAAGACAACATATTTGAATACAGACAGAAATCTTAAAATAACCAGAAATTACTTTGCCAGCTAATTAGCACAACTAGGTAAAAACCAATGCAATCATCTAGGAATTTTGAATTTTCAAGCTGCTAAATACAAATGCTGGACTCTTACACCCACTCATTCAAATCTAACAACCGAACTTAGCACAAAATTGGGCTTAGACTAACCATTTTCAGAAAGTTCGTTTATGCATGTATTTGATGGAAATCTTGGTTCATACCATTAGGAAATACATAAACAAACTTTCTGAAAAGTAAATACAGTTGCAGAAATATAAAATAGATGGAGAAGAGGACCATGCACTCACAGTAAAAAAGACACAACTTTAACATCCATTAAAATCTGTATACATTTTGCCAGAGTTTTTGCAACAATCTTTAACTTTCTGCCTGAAATAAAGGAGAAACTAACTCCTTTATATAGAGTTCTCAAAATGGATGAATGACCAAGATTAAACTTTGACAAGTGGGCTAGATTCATTCTCTAATCAAAACTGCCCATACCCATAAATGGGAGGCAAAATATCAACAACCACCAAAAAGGGAATCAATAACTACCAAAAAGGTAATCAATAACTACCAAATATAAAGCTGCTCCAAAAAGTGCACATGCATGGAGCTCAAAATTTATAATAACTTTGGTAGTTAAGAAAGAAACTTTATGTCTGAAAATTGCACTTTAAGATTTAAAAGAAACATAAACTTTAGGAAAGCACTTTTCCCTTCCCCAAGGTAGACTCTTTTTCCACAAATTCGACCTCGTCGCGCAAGTATTCGATCTGCTGCACGTTCTACCCGAACGTAGTTCTGGAATCTTAGGCACAACTTGAATAGTTCGGTTGTTGGAGGCATATGAGGATTAAACATTTTATACTGAATACCCTCTAGGACGCTATCTACATTCACTAGCTCTTCTCTGCAGTATGATTTATAATTCTCAAAACACAATATATTTGCCTGTAGCCCACTAGCAAATTCCAGGTCCTCCATGGAGTAGGTGACTTTGGTTTTCAGCCTATCCTCCCACTATGGTTGTACCTCATTATCTATCATACTACTTTTCCAGCTAGGGACCATTGATTTGAGGATCTTTTCACCAAGATCCTTCACGTTTGACAAAGCGTCATCGCACTTATCTTGCATTTTGTTGATATTATCCTTCATGTCGTTCTTCATGCTGAGAATCCAATACTATTCTTTGAAGGTATTGACATCATAGGGATCTAGGATAATATCAAGTGTGGGATTTGAGTGCAGGTCCAAAATAGAGCCCTTATGAGGGGTAATGCCTTGGCAATCGTCTCATGAGCGTTATAACATTCTTTCCTTAGCTTACACATTTTGATAAGAGTGGATTCCCTATGGAGAGCCATTTCTCGCACATCTTTGAAGATTTGCTCTCCCTTTTCCTTAATGCCCTGAATCCATTCCTTGACGGCCTTGATGGTATCACGCACTCCGTCAAATTCAGCTATGGTCTTCTGTGCTAACGCCAATGGGGGAACATGGGATTCAGTGGCATGCTGTAGTGGCCTCAACAGGTGATCTATGTACCCTTCAACTTGCTCAGCACGAGCCCAGTACATATCTCTCTCAGTGGTCATTTCGTCAAGCTGTTTGAGCATATTCTGCACAGAATCTCTGAACTCTTCCCTCTCCTGCTCTTTGGTGGCTCGCCCTATTGGGATGGCTGCAACATTGTAATCAGCTAATGCAATCTGATCCACTGGCTTATCTGTAGGTGGGGTGGCAATATGAATCGTGCAGTTCCTTTGCTCATCCTGAGTGATCCTGGAGTAAGTCTTTGGCCTTTTCTTGCCTTTGGATTTTATTTCTCCTATTCAAGAGAAGATATCCTCCAGGTTAATTGGTGGCTTGACAGTTGCTTTCCGTTGCGCACGAGCAATTAGCCAGTCCCGAGGGATGGTCTATCCAGATGTAATTGCAAGATTCCCACTCTGTTCTTTGGAGGCTTCAGCTGGCTCACTGCCTACCTGCAATTGATCAGTCATAGAAGGAACGGATGCAGTATCCAATCCCTTACTCATGGCCAAGTTCTCTCCTACCTCGCTGAACAACTGCCTAGTATCCTCCTGTGACGGTTGCTCTTCAGTTTTGTCGGGTTCCTGAGTCTCATCCCCTTTTTGTTCTCCCTCAATAGTGGTGTCATCCTTGCCGCCACTATTCAATTGCAATTCATGCCTACTTCCCTGTGTGAGCTCATGCTTACCAGTCTCTTGATCAGGTGCAATCTCTTCCTCCTCAACCTGATTTCCAGGTTCATTAGAGCCAACGACCCTTACCTTTGTATCTTGCTCACCTTATGTCTGAGGATTATTTGCCTCGAATGCATCAAGATCACTCTGTGAAGGTAGAGCGGGTATGTAGTTAAGTTCAACCACATCATCCTTTGAACTGGGGTCCTTGGATGATGAACTAACCTATGGCCTCGTGATGGGGATCTTTTCTCTCCTTGTTCTTTTTGATGTTCGAGTCCCTCGATTGGCTCTTGCTTTCTTCCTCTTCTTTTCAAGTTTCTCAACCTCTTCCTTTGGCGCGCTTGAGGTTCCTTCATCCTCCGAAGACTGGGAATCGAGACTACCCATTAGATTGTATGTAAATTGGGTCCCTTCATGGGTCAGTCTCTCAATTTGTTGGGATAGCCAGTAATCGGTATACCTCCTTGGAGCTTCCATAACTGCTTCAAAATCTGTGATTGGGTCTTGAGTCCAATCAATGCCTCGCAAGAGGTTCTTGACTGCCTCAAATTCTCGGACTTGCAAGCAATTTCCATAGTCCGTCACCTGATCTAGGACCTGGCAGTACTCGTAAAGCCGCATTTGCTGAACATTTAGCCTAGAATATTCACGTTGATGGACCTCAAAGTCATCGGAATAGTTGCTCCAATAATCCTCTATTGATGCCTTGGCCTTGTAGTGCTTGCCATAGGCTCTCTTTGCCAAATTATCATGATCGAAGCACTTCCTAGGGAAATGTTCCTGTAGGCCACAAGACGCCAATTCAACAAACGACTCTTCAGCTTGCATCGAATTTTTGAAATGTGCATCAAGGGTACCCAAAATCATGGGGAATGTGAACCTGGATTGCTTCTTATCTCTGAGTAGATTGCCTGCTAGGTGTGCCTGTCTTGCAACTTCCATGAGGACTGTTTTATCTGACGGATAGTGTGGAAGCCGGAATGGTGTTCCCTCAAAGCCTTCTGTTCTGATGTAAGTGAACCTAGGAAACTGGATAAACCACACACCATATTTCCGGATCAAAGTGATAGCCTGTTCTGAGAGCCTTATATGCAATCCTCCTTGCATTAATCTGACCAGGCTCATTGTAAAGGCATCATTTGCGTAGCCAGTGTTATTCTTTTCTCTTTGAGCAATGTCATAATAATGCAGCTGAGGGTAGCATTTGTACACCTTCACCTGATTCGGCCCATTCCCGATCTCACCTTTCTTGATTAACCCTGTTAGCGGCTGGTGTCAGGCAAACATGTAGACAAAGTAGGAAGTCATGGTAAAGTACTTTTTTCCTTCAAGCTCAATCAGCTGTGTATGGATATTGTCGCTGATGATCTGAGCCCAGTCGATCTTAGACTTCCCAGCGAAGACCTGCTCAGTAAAGTAGAACATCCATTCCTCAAAAAGATTAGATTGAGGGAGTCCCATAACCTGGCTGAGTAAGGTAACCATATCACTATACTCGTTATGAAAATCACTTATGGGGGTCTTTTTACTGATTCTAATGCTTGGCGGTCTTCTTTCTTTGTACCATTCTTCGTTTATCAACGTTTTGCATTTAGCAGGATTCATGTACAAGCGACCTGCGCCTCATCAATAGTTGTAGCAATAGGATTATCTGGAAATGGGATATCAAATGCCTCCCCAATGGCTTCAGGTGTGAAATCAGCTAGGACCATCCCCTCTAGCAACCTCAACCACTAATTCATAATTCTGCACGACCGGAGGGAAACCAATTGCCTGAGCAATACCACTCTCCATCATCCTGTTCCTGAAATCTTGGATGTCTATGTGGCCCAAGTCCGTGTCTCCTATGTTCTCCCATACACTCTGGACCTTCGACTCCCTAACTCCTCCCTTTTGGTATTGGTACTTCATTCTCTCGACCTTGCGGGGAATGTCAGACTTGGAAACCCGAGACGTTTCGGTTGCACCAGGTGTCTTTGAGGATTCAACCGCCGATCTAGGCATCTATCTTGCACAACCGGACACAGATTACGAGATGAAATAAAGCAACAAAACGGGTTAGCCAAAACAGAGGACGACGTTAACGCTTAAAATCAATGATCAATGGGAACATCGAAATTTGGAAAAGCATGACGTTTCACTAAATAGAGCCTGATCATTTGGAAACTAAATGCTATTTGAAGCAGAAAATTAAGTTGGTTTCGTTTAAATTTCGCTGCATGGAGCGGGTTTCAAAAATGCTACTTCCGATCGATTACGGCGGAAAGAGCAAATGTTCTAGCTTGCGACTCAGGGTTCAAATGTTTTGATGATTGACAATCTAAAATACACTTGGAAAAGAGTTTTGTTTAAGTTCAGATTTAAATTTCCAAAATTTCTCGAAGTTTGAAATTCCATTCTAAAGGTTGATTTCCCTAGCTGATTGTTGTTGCATGCCATGCTTGATGTTTTCTAAAATTATAACCTACAAAACTTCACTCTCTCATCCACTCTCTATCCCCTGTTTAAACATCATGACCAATTTTGCACAAATTAAATGACTTAAAGGAGAGAATTGAACTTACCTGGCGGATTGCCCAATGTAGAATGATCTTAGGCCAAATGCCGATGTTTGCAATTTTGAAACTCTGGGCACCTTGGCGAATAAATGTTTAATGCTGCGACTATGGAGATTTCGGCCAAAAACTACCCTCTGCAAATTGCGTAGCAAAAATGCCCCCCTCTTTGTGTGATTTCTTGAAACTTCGGAGACTTGGGCGATTTTGCAAAATCTTTGTAGGTTAAGCACCTTTCCTTTCTTCCTTTTGACGCGACTTCGGATTGCAAGAGCTTTTTGCCAAGCTATGAAGTTAAAACGCCCTTGCTTTGACGCCACTTCGGACTTGGGAGGGTCTTTGTGCGAGTTCGGCCTTGCAAGGAGAGTCCTCTTTAAAAGTTTAACACCTTTTACTCTCCCTAACTCGCGTTCTCGGGCTGGAAGGCTCTTGCAAGATTTCTAAAATGCCCTATCACGCGATTTTCGGGCTACGAAGAGACTTCGCAAAGTTAGAAGTTGAAAACGCCCTTTCTCACACTCCCTAACTGTTTGTTTTCAGCCTTAAAAGGCTTTTGCAAAGGCCTTAAGTTTAATACCTCTCTGCTGCGCGATATCGAACTGAGGAGGACTTTTGCAAAACTTGAAAGTTTAATGCCTTTTCTTCATACCTCACGCGATTTCGGCTTGGAAGTGTCTTTTGCAAACCTGAATTTTTAAAACCGCCTTACTTCACCCGATTTCAGGCTGAAAGAGGCTTTGAAAAGTTTTTAAAATGCCTTTCACTTACTTTCGGGCTGAGAGGCCATTTTGAAAGGTCTTTTAAGTTAAATACTTCTATCTCTTCCTCCACGATTTCTTTTTCAGGCTGGGGGAGGTTTTGAAAATGTCTTTAAAGTTAAAGCTTTACTTTTCAAAAATTCGGCCTAAAGAGGCCTTTTGCAAACTTACACGAAAATTAGCTTATACTTATTCCCCATTCTCGGGCTGAAAGGCCCTTTTGAAAAGTTTCTAAAAAAAACTGCGTTACTTCTTTTTCGGGTTAAGGGGAACTTTTGAAAAGTTATAAAGTTAACGTTTTACCTTTATTCTCCATTTTCGGGCTAAAAGGCCCTTTTGAAAAGTTTAAAGAGTTAACGCTTTTCCTTCTCATTTTCACGTTTTTGGCTCAAGGAAGGCTTTTGTAAAGTTTAAAAAGTTAACGCTCTTCCTTATTTCGCATTGCGGTTTCTCACACTTAGGCTCTAAGCATTTATTTTGCAATTTTTCAAAAAAGTTAATTTCGGCCCAAAAGGCCTTTTTGCAAAATGTATGAATGGTTGACTTTTTTTGCCTATTTAGCTGATCTTTCAAACTCATGCGAAAATTAGTCTCGTTTGTGAGAATTTTGAACATTAAAATTACGAGACTCTTTGACATTCACCCCTTGGCTCTGCAACTTAAATTAACAGACACCCCATCTCTTTGTACGGTTCATGATTCAACCCTCTCATCACGGACAGGATCATGCCTGACATTTGATACGAACTCCTCAGGACTTAAGGAAACGGGCGGGCTCACTATCCTGTAGGATCATTTCCTCATACTACTACGTACTGCATCTCCATGGCGAATAAAAATCAAAATCCCACACCGGGGGCAAGACGAAAACCAAAAAAGAAAGGGGGGACCCTGTCGGCTACGGGGAGTGTGTGCAAGGCACAACAACACGCAGCGTTTTTGAGGAAATACTCGCGGGTAAAACCCTATTTCTCGAGAAAAACTTGTCAGGAATTACAAATTTGATTCGCAACTTCTATTTTTTGGCCACGAGACAGGATGCACCAAGGTTTTCATCTAGTTTTTGAGCGTGAATAAAAATGTAATATGATTATATGACTGAATAACTAGTTAAAATGTAATATGATTATATGACTGTATTTTCAATTGTTCGATAAAGTTACTGAGTTATTGCTGAGTTTTTAAATTTTTTTGGGTTTGCCGAGTCATTGCCGAGTCCGAGTTTCTCAACTATGGTAAATACAATGGTTCAAATTCTTATCCATAAATCTTTTGTGTACATTTATATTGATGTATTATTTACTGATTATTATACTAATGTATTATATTGATTAATTATTATATCGATTATTTTAATAAATTTATATTGATGTACTATTTAATGATTAACAATCATTGGTTAATTGTATAATAGACCAATTTAAAAAATAAAAAAAATAAAAAAATAATAATAAGCAAATATTCCTATGTTAATTAACAAAGAAATATTAACATAGCAACAAATAATAATATTGAAAACCAAACTAGGAGTATCGGGCTTTTAAATTAGTAAGGCAAGCAACTGTCAGAGGGAGACGTGACCTTTATTAAATCCATGTCTATCCCCAAAGAGACATCGGACCCATCACTACATGAAAGAAAAGACCTGGTTGCACACGGAAGGGAATAAGGAGGAAAGAAAAAAGGGCAAGCATATGGTCAAACCAAAAGAAGAGAGGAATACCATTGGGCAGTCCAGTTGGCTGCAGAAAGTATTTCCAACGGCAGCCATGGTAAGTACACTTGCAAATGGTATTTTATGATTAATTCTCAGATATATATAGGAGACTATAAAATATGTAGGGCCTTGTTAAAATACATTACAATTTGAGAGAGTAATTGAAATAATTTAGTTAACAGTTACAATATGACGACCAGCAATATTGTCTACTACTAATACAATCTGACGTTGATAATTCAAATAATAATTTGGTTACAATTGAGTATCATTAATACAATTTAATTGATATTGATAAGTTAAATTAATATTTTTATTGCAACTAATAAGGATAAGACAAAGTATTCATAAATTAATACAAATTTAATTCTATAGATAATATTAGTACTGGCAATAATTAAGCAATGCACTCTTTATTGGTCAAATTTACCACATGTAAGGATAGCGACAAAAATGTGACAACACACTCAGTAAATAATGGACAATGTAAATCGAATGTTGCCATATTAAATTTAAGTCTTAACCCATAGATTGCAGTGATCTCATTCTTCGTCTTTCTCTAATACTTGCAAAGATAGGGAGTGTGTGGGGGAAAGGTAGAGTAAATCGGTCACATGGCGAAAATGTCCCAAGACAGGTAGAAATTCTTGAGAGAGCCGCATGTAGACTTTCATGCGCCCTTGGCACAGTAAATCTTCCATCTTGTAAGGATTAGCAGAATAGGGAAGAGGGGTCTCATGCAATCTAAGTGAAGGAAATCTTACAACAAATTAACAATCTATTCATCTTAATTGAAAATATTTTAACATTCCATTATTGGCATAAGTAAATAATTGATAGGTATGCATAGTATTAGCTATGGTTGGATAATATGGGAAAAAGTCAATTTGTATAGAGGATGAGCTCCTATTCTTAAATCCTAAAATTTATTGTTAATTTATGTTTTTAGGGCGAATTTAGGAAGGGGTCATCACATTTAACAATGTTGGATTTTAATTTCTCTCTTTTGTGACAACTCAAACTAGAACTATATGTGATGTACAACATCTCTTAAATCATAAGTGGAATCTCTTTGAGATCTAAAACTACCCTAGGCACTCTTCTTGGTCATTACCTCAAGATTGGTAATAATTCTTGTCTTACAAGTGAAATTTTATAGATTTTGAAAGAAAGCACTAAACTAAACACACAAACGACAACATCTTCCTTTTGGCTAAAACAAAGGCCAATAATTTAATGAAGAAGATTTGGAAAGGAATATCAACAAGATAATTAATAACACACGATCTTAAAAGTCAAAAAGCCACTTTGCATACAAAGGTACTACTGAGATAGATAGATATCACCAGTACAAAGCCTGATGCAATAATCTTCTTCCAGTTCAATACATGAAATTATAAACATAGTAAAATCGGCACAAACATAATACATGTTCAACAATATTTCAGCAGCATGAGTATAGCAGTATTGAAACTAGTTGGATTCACTAAAGAATACTAAAACCTTGACTATCCACCTGCTTACAACCTCACCAATCCAACTTGGTGACTTGAATTTTGTACCATATGCTGAAACAAAACAATGTATTACTCTAAATACTAGGTCTTGTTGTGGAAGAGTACTATCTTAATACATCTTAAACTGGAAAACCAGTACCTAGTGTTTTGACAAGGTTGAAAACCATGGTTGAATCTTTGAATGAAGTATGATCAAACTGTAGCCTCCCTATCATTTTATATACCTTTCAGAAGTTGTGAATCTACCATATTTATATTAGCAAAACCCTAATCTCTATGTCTTACTTCTACCTCATTGTTCTGGCTGTGACTTGTTTATGAAAGAATGTGATGTTTTAAAGACGAAGACACTACTTTTAGATAGTTTAACTATTGATACATGCATGTGTTTACTCCTATAGGCTATATTTAATATAACTAGTACTTGCATAAATGAATAACAATAACAATGCATACTAGATAGAGTAACAAATATATATCTTTATTCACACATAGCTGATTCCTAATGAAACATCATAATTTGATACATTGTGAAAATCCCTCCTTGTCAGTAGAAATATATCTTTATTCATGTTAAGTTTTTACACAAAATTAGACTAGGGAAGATCAACCAAGGATTAGACAACTATTCTTGACTATAGGAAGTCCATTTGAAACACTAGATAGTTGCCAAGTAAAACAAAACCATCAATATGTACTAACAATTGACTCTTAACAATTAACCAAAAGCTAAAAACTAAATAATACATATTCGGATACAAATGAATTTATGAAACATTACAAAGCCATTTGTTGCTAACTACATCATTTCCCCAAAAAGAAAATTTGGATTAACAACCAACAAGTATAGAACAAAACAATAGATTACATGATATTAGGTAAAGTTTTCCAAATTCATGATTTGATGCAGGGGCATCCCCTTGTGTTCTTGTTTTCTTTCTTTGTGTTTTATTTTCATTCAGTTTTGGGTTCAGTTGTGTTTGTTTCTGTTCCTGTCACAACTGAGACAGGAAGTCCTGAAGTGACTAGAAGCTGCGATCGAATAATAACCAACAGTTTCAACTGCCCACGGTGGCAGTTGGTTGCCAAGGCCATGGGGGTGGTCATTAACCAAATCACCTTCTGCCTATTTGTAGTGCTTCACCGATGAATTGGGGGTTGGCTGCGAAGGAAAAAAAAGAACCCGACCAAGAAAAATTTGGCAGCGCACAACTGATGGAACTGAAGGGTCGCCTTGTGAATGTTCAACTTCAGGCGGTAGAAATCTGAATGCAGTCTTGAGTCTGCAAGATAAGATAGGTCGACTTTTGTGGAGGTCGAGTTTCTGTGTAAAGACTGTGGAATAAACATGTTTTTGTAACTGTGACATTGTCACTGTTTTAAATAGTTTTGAACATTGGTTGCTATTGGATTCAAACTGTTGTTCTGTTGTCCTGATGCCAATACACAAGAGGGTGCATTTCTGAACGTAATGGTAGATTAAGCAATGTTTGAATCACTTGTATGTGTTGATATCTTCTGTGTTTAATCTCTTTAAAGGAAGTGTTTCTTGTCTAAGGACCAGTTTTGTTCATGTCACGGTTTGATCAACAAGGTTGTTGCCATCATAGTGGTATCAGAGCCTAAAGAGATTGGGCTTGAGTTTTGCGGACATAATGCCTCCAAGGAGAATGGGTAGAGGTGGAGCCCGAGGAAGAGGCAAAAGAGTTCTTGGTGAAGGAATTCAAGAAATGTTGCAACATTTGATGGTCCAAATGGATGACATAGAAAGGGCATAGAGAAGGGGAATCCCTGAAGATGATGTGAGTGAAAATGAAGAGGAAGAACAACCCCAAGGTGATGAGGGGGAAGCACATGAAGAACTAGAAAGGTTTGAAGAGAGATTGTTAAGGACAGTGCTGAATGTGGGTTCCAAACCCAAGATAGAGGTTCCTACATATTCAGGAAGCCTCAATGGTGAAGATTTGATTGATTGGATCAATGACTTAGCTAAGTATTTCGAGTACAAGGGAGTGGTAGAAGAAAGTAGAGTGAAGTTTGCCTGCACCAGATTGAAAGGCCATGCTGCTATGTGGTGGGACTTTGTCCAATCTGAGAGAAGAAGGAAGAATAAAGAGATGATTAGTTCGTGGGATCGAATGGTTGCAAAACTAAAGGCCAAGTTCCTTCTTGGAGACTATCAAGCAAACCATTCAAAAGATTGTCGAATTTGAAGCAGAAGGTCATGTTAGTCAAAGACTACACTAAAGAATTTTATAAGTTGGTGATTCAGACTTTCAGTCTGGCCATAGTGAGGAAGATACAGAGAAAATAGCCCGATATATGAATGGCCTGAAGTATAGTTTGCAAGATGAACTAAGTCTTGTATCCCCTATAAGCTTTGATGAGGCTTATCAACTTACCTTAAAGGAAGAGGAGAAATTGCAGCGAAAACAAAGTCAGCAAGAGAAGAAGAGAGGAAGAGGTTTTAGAGGAAGGGGACAACAATATAGTAGAGGACAGCAACACCATCAAGGTGAAGAGGCTGGAAGTAGTAGTGGGCCAACCAACAATGTTAGAGGAGGCTATCAGAATAAAGGTGGAAGATCCTATGGATGAGGAGGTTCACAAGGTAGAGGAAGAGGATTCGTTGGAAAATATTTCAAGTGCAACCAAATTGGGCACAAGAGTTGGGAATGCTTTGAGCCTTCTCAAGGAGGGCATATGAAGTTTTAAGGAGCAATCAAATTGTCCATGCTGATCAAGAAAGTGTGGGGTCACCTATTCACCATATAGAGGAGCTGGAATTAGGAGAGTCATTATTATTGGAGTATTATTTAAGCCCCAAAAAGAAAACCAAGAACCCATTCAAAGGAGAGCCTTATTCAAAACCAAGTGTAAGTCCAAAGGTAAATACTGTAGATTGATTATTGATAGTGGTAGTATAGATAACATTGTTGTTGCAGAGATGGTAGATAAGTTAGACCTTAAAAGGATCAAGCATCCATCTCCCTATAAGGTATCATGGTTAAAAAAAGGATATCAATTGTTAGTAAACGAGTAGGCTTATGTTGATTTTCAGATTGGAAGCTATAAAGATAATGTGTTATGTGATATAATGCCTATGGATGTGTGCCATGTATTGCTTGGAAGACCGTGGCAATTTGACAGGAAGGTGGTGCATAATGGAAGAGAGAACACCTACACAATTGAGAAAGATGGAGTGAAACATACTTTGATGCCTATGAAGGAGTAAGAAGTAGACAACAACAGTAGTAGCAGTAGCAAGGTAATGTTGGTAAGTGGTAAGGAATTCATCCATGAAATGAAGAATGAAGGAGTAGGATTTGCCTTGGTTTTTAAACCTAGACAAGTGTTTACTACCAAGAAACTTGGTGTTTTACCTTCTGAAGTGCAAGGTATTTTGAATGGGCATTTGGAAATTGTTGCAGCTGATTTGCCTAGTGAGTTGCCACCTATGAGAAGCATTAGCCACCAGATGGATTTGATTCCAGGAGCTAGCCTATCAAACAAGCCAGCCTATAGATTGACACCTATGGAAAATGAAGAGATAAGGAAGCAAGTGGAGGATCTCTTCAAGAAGGGTTTGATAAGGGAAAGCATAAGTCCTTGTGCTGTTCCTACAGTACTTGTGCCAAAGAAAGGAGGAGAATGGCATATGTGCACTGATTCAAGGGCTTTAAATAAAATTACTATAAGATATAGGTTTCCCATTCCTAGAATAGAAGATTTAATGGATTGCTTAAGTGGTGCTAAGTATTTTTCTAAGATAGACTTGAAAAGTGGCTACCACCAAATAAGAATCAAACTTGGGGATGAATGGAAGACAACCTTTAAGAATAGTGATGGTTTGTATGAATGGCTGGTTATGCCTTTTGGATTGTTTAACGCACCTAGTACTTTTATGAGACTAATGAATAAGGTTTTGAAACCGTTCCTTGGTAAATTTGTGATTGTATATTTGGGTGATATTCTGGTGTTTAGCAGGTCTAAGGAGGAGCACTTGGAGCATTTGAGGAGGCTTCATGAAGAAAAGTTGTAGATCAATCCATAGAAGTGTGTCTTTTTGCAGACCGAACTGATTTACTTGGGCTTTGTGGTGTCCAAGGACAGACTAAAGATGGATAAGGAAAAAGTTCAAGCCATACTTGATTGGCCCACACCAAAAAGTGTAATGGAGGTAAGGAGTTTTCATGGGTTAGCAAGTTTTTATAGAAAATTTATAAGAAATTTCAGTCATGTTGTTGCTCTGATTCTTGAGACTATTAAGGGGAATAAGAGGCACTTTGAATGGACTGGGAAGGCTGAAGAAATATTTAAAATTCTTAAACAAAGGGTAAGTGAGCAGCCCATTCTTGCTTTGCTAGATTTTGACAAAGTGTTTCAAGTGGAGTGTGATGCAAATGGATTGGCTATTGGGGTAGTCCTAAGTCAAGAAGGTAAACCTGTAGCATACTTTAGTGAGAAACTAAATGAGGCTAAAAGGAAGTAATCATCTTATGATTTGGAACTTTATGCTTTGGTTTAGTCCTTAAAGAAATGGAGACATTTTTTGTTTCCAAAAGAATTCATTGTATGTACAGATAATCATTCTCTACAATTTATTAACAGCCAACACAAATTGAATCAAAGACATGCTAAGTGGGTTGAACATCTCCAAAGTTTTATCTTTGATTTGAACCATAAAAGTGGGCAAATGAATAAAGTTGCTGATGCTCTAAGTAGAATGAATTTGTTGCTTTGTGAAATGCAAACTAATAGTGTGGGTTTTGAAAGTTTGAAGGAGTCGTATGCTGATGATGCAGATTTTAAGGAAGCATTCACAACTTGTGGTGATCCTATTTGCTGAAATAGAGAGCCATGGGTAGACTATATGATTCAAGAGGGTGTGCCATTCAAGGGGAAAAGTCAAAATGTTGGATTGTATCAACCACTACTGGTTCCATCTAGGCCTTGGGACTCGGTGAGTATGGATTTTGTCTTGGGTTTGCTTTGTACTCAAAGGGGTAATGATTCGATTTTGTTGCTGTGGATAGATTTTCAAAGATAGTTCATTTTATACCCTGCAAGAAAACTAGTGATGCTACCAATATTGCTAATTTGTTTTTCAAAGAGGTGGTGAGATTGCATGGCATTCCACAAGGTATTGTCTTAGATTGTGATTCAAAGTTTGTGGGGCATTTCTGGAGGACACTCTTGAAGAAGCTAGGCACAAATTTGAGTTTTAGTTTTGCATATCATCCACAAACGGATGGTCAGACGGAGGTTGTTAATCTAAGCCTTGGTAATATGTTGAGATGCATTGTTGGGAAGACACCGGGTAATTGGGATCTAGCCTTGGCTCATGCTGAGTTTGCATTTAATGATTCTCCCAATTGAAGCACAGGATTCAGTCCTTTTTATATTGTATATGGTATGCATCCATGGGGTGTGTTTAAATTGAGGGATGTTGGCAATATGGAAAAATGAAGCGCAGATGGAGAAAAATTTGCTAAAGTCATCCATGATCTCCATGAGGAAGTAAAGATGAATATTGAAGAGCACAATCTTCATTACAAACAACATGCTGATAAGAAGCAGAGGGGACTTCACTATCAGGTGGGCAACCTGGTCTTGGCTCATCTTAGAAAGGAGAGGTTTCTTGTTGGAGTTCACAACAAGCTTCAGATGAAGAAAGTGGGACCTTGTAATTCTTTGCCAATGCTTATGAAATAGCTCTGCCCTCAGATTTAGGTATCTCACCTATTTTTAATGTGGCAGGCCTCTATCCATACAGAGGAGATGGGCAGGAAGCTGAATTAGAAACAGAGATTCCAGTCAATCTGAAACAACAAGGAACTACTTCTCCCTCATCCGAAATAGAATGCATTATTGAGAAGCAATTGTTGAAGAAAACCCCGGGCAAGGAATACTACAGATATCTGGGTAAGTGGTAGCATCAACTAGGGGAGGATGCTTCTTGGCTCACTGAACCGGAAATCATTAAACTGGGTCATACTGTTGCCGATTTCATGAGCAGGACCTCATGATTCTTTCTCTACGCGGGGAGTCTGATGTAGGGGCATCCCCTTGCGTTCTTGTTTTCTTTCTTTGTGTCTTATTTTCTTTCAGTTTTGGGTTCAGTTGTGTTTGTTTCTGTTCCTGTCACAACTAAGCCAAGAAGTCTTGAAGTGACTAGAAGTTGCGACTGAGTAATAACCAACAGTTTCAATTGCCCATGGTGGCAGTCGGTTGCCAAGGCCACGGGGTGGTCGTTAACCAACCACCTTCTGCCTATTTGTAGTGCTTGGCCGATGAATTGGGGGTTGGCTGCAAAGGAAAAAGAAGGGGTTGAAAAACAGAACCCGGCCAAGGAAAATCTGGCAGTGCATGATTGATGGAATTGAAGGGTCGCCTTGTGAATGTTCAGGCAGTAGAAATCTAAATGCAGACCTGAGTTTGCAACATAAGATAGGTCGACTTCTGTGGAGGTCGAGTTTCTGTGTAAAGACTGTGGAATAAACATGTTTTTGTAACTGTGACATTGTCAACGTTTTAAATAGTTTTGAACATTGGTTGCTGTTGGATTCAAACTGTTGTTCTGTTGTCCCGATGCCAGTACACACGAGGGTGCATTTTTGAACGTAATGGTAGATTAAGCAATGTTTGAATCACTTTTATGTGTTGGTATCTTCTTTGTTGAATCTCTTTGAAGGAAGTGTTTCTTGTCTAAGAACCAGTTCTGTTGCTGTCACGGTTTGATCAGTAAGGTTGTTGCCATCATGATTGCATTGCAAAGAAAGAAGGGCCTTTGAGCTCATGCTTTCCTCATTTAGCTAGAACAACTTAATCATAATTTGAGCATTCCACAATGAAATATGGACAAAGAGTTGGAAATGTTGAGGTTTATGCATATCTAACCTTAACTCTGCAGTGGTTTCTTCAGTTGGAAGTAAAAAAGAAAATTTATGAAGCGTACATTGATCAAATTCACATCTAGAAGGTAGTGTGCCATATGAAGAATGTATCTGCCCCTGACCATACAGTTGAATGAATTACAGTGGAGGATAATACAAATACATTTTCAAGTCAAAAATTGAATGTCATTTTTGGTTTACTCTATGTATCCATCTAATCTGCTTGAAACCTTGAAGTTGCCTAAAATTTTCATAGTTTGACCAGGCTAAATTAATCTCCATCCAGCAGTTCAAATTTGTTTGGTGTTGGTATCAAGTGATTCAATTTTTTTCTTTTGGGACAAAATGATTTAGTAATTGTTCTTGTACCTTTATGAAACAAGTATATGGAATTGTACTAAGGGACTTCATCAAGAAGGATTTTATCTTGTAGAAGGATAGAAGCCTGCAAAATGGAATGATTATTGATAGAGAGAACATTTATCATTTCATTTTCCATTTCAAGAATGGTTGAATTTCAACAAAGTATCAACTATCAGTGAAGGTTGTGAGGATCATGTCCTATAATGATAATTCTTTCCAACCTATGTGAGCATGGAATACTCCATTTCTTATGTTGGGCTAGCTAAGAATTTTCTAGGTTTCAATTACTTTGATAGGTCAGCTAATTCACGTTGCACATAGAGCTTGACCTTATCTGCAAATATTGATAATGCTTTAACCTCTTGTTTGTGGTTTTACACACTGTCTTCCATCTAACCTGCTGGAAGTTACCTAAATTTTTATAGTTGGACCAGGATAATTTTCATCCTCAATTTCATCTGGCTAACAAATCAAGGAGATTTTGACTTTGTCTGTAACTCTGGTTTTTCTGCCTTTGTTTCCTGGGATTTCTGACTCTTCACACTATTCATGGTTCCTATTTAACAGTTGGGTTATCCCCTGCAAGCATGAAGAATAATTCATTGAAAACTAGCCCATCAAGCATCTATAGACCAACTTTTTGATGGAAAAACAATCTGTTCTATTTTTGTGGTGACCACTCTTTGGAGTAAAAAATATCTCAAGGTCCTACACATAACATATAGAGCATGGACTCTGATGGAATCCTTGTTGGATCAACCTATATAGTTGGCAAATCTGTAAGACTTCTAATCATTATTTCTAATAGTGCCCTTAGCATGTGGTACTACACATTTTTACTTAAAACTTGATAAATGTGGCTACTCGTTCTTTTTTGTTGAATCATGGTGCCTTGCTTTTACCTCTTTGGGATTTTCTAAATATAGAATTTGTGACATATTTGTTTTAACCACCAGATGTCTTGCTTGTTTTGTCATATATGTGCATCTTGTTTGTCAATATCAAGGAATTTTCTGGAGGGTATATATTTGATATGAAAGTTATTTGTATAAGTTCTTTGTTAAACAGTGTATATTTTTGTACTTACAAATGAAACACACCAGGAAAACTTGAAACCTTTAATGATTAATATTTCCTGGATTATATGAATATTTCTTATAATTGCTGACAAATGCCTTGTGTTAAGATTTGGGTAAGTTAATCACATCTGATGATTTTGTTCAGTTTCTCTGAGCATATTTGTTACACATGTGCATGGACCAGCAAATTAACAACATATTCAATCTGTTTAAATAGAGATAAATTTTGAAAAGGGAACAAAAAATGATAAAATTACTAGAAGTACAGGAAATTACATTCACAAATATTGTTTAAAGGATTTATTCTTTCTTGATTTCATGAAAAATTGTTTACCAGAAAAACATAAATCGTTCTTGTTAGTCCCTGTTATGGTTTGACTTCGGTCATTGTAACTGTAAGGCTTTCCAGAATTTCAGAATGGTTTTGTGTGCTTATAACTTTGTTCATCTTTTGGCAGGTTGATGAAAAGCAGAAAACAGTTCTGCTAAGTGAGCAGGGATATGAGGACGCTGAAGAGATTTTGGATGTAAAAGATCTATATGATCCTCGAGAGCAATGGGCATCATTTGTGCTAAATGCCATAAAAGCAAAGGAGCTGTTCTTGAGGGATGTAAATTACATTATTCGTGGCAAGGAGGTTCTAATTGTGGATGAGTTTACAGGCCGTGTCATGCAGGTCAGTGTACTTAAGGGAGAGATTCTTGGAACATCAAAGATCATATTAATAAATCCAAATTTGACTAATTTTTCACATACATTGACTGTTCTTTATTCTGTAGACAGCTCTTCTTCTCTCATGGCTGTTTGTAATGTTTGTTATTCATGACATTTTATTTTTGACAACATTAGTGTTTAGTCACTTTAGGTTCGTCTAATCATTCAGTTAGAATCTTTATTTTTTTTTATTTTTTTCGATGAAACAAGGTCTATATATTACATTAAAATAAAAATAATTTACAGCCAATTCCCAAAAAGACAAGGGTGGCATGGAATCACACCCCCAAACCCAAAGAAGTTATCACACTAGTTGAAAATTAAGCCCAGGAAACAAAATCAAGTCATTCATCAACAATAATATAATTACTTTCTGATATGTGCAAGATATCTTTTCAACGCTTGGACCTGACTTATTCATTTTTTTTCAAATTTGCTCTAGTGTAGTATATGTATAAAAAGATTTTTATGAAGTTACTGGCCATATTCTAATTTCTAATAACTTTCCATTTTAAGCTTCTAATATCAAATAGATTACCTAGCAGTAATCCAATTATTTCTATGCTTTATAGTTTATACTTTCTGGTTATACCACAATGCACTACGTAGTAGCTTTGAGCAATGGAATTTGTAGGCGATTCTGGTATATTTGACTTTTATTTCTGTATTTAAAAAATATTTGCACATGGTCGTTTAACTTGATTCTTGTGGATTGCTTCACCCAATTTTGTCAATGCTTCTGCTTCTGACAGGGCAGACGTTGGAGTGACGGACTGCATCAAGCAGTTGAAGCAAAGGAAGGTGTACCAATTCAAAATGAGACTGTTACACTGGCTTCAATAAGTTATCAGAATTTTTTTCTTCAGGTTTATCCATATCTGAGATGTGGCAAAGCTACTCAAAATTTTCTTATTTGTTTTTTCTTTTTGATAAGAACACACATCAAATTAAAAGTAATTATATTTTCTCATTTCTGACGAACATATTTGTACAGTTTCCCAAGCTCTGTGGCATGACTGGTACAGCAGCAACTGAAAGTACAGAGTTCGAGAGTATATACAAGTTAAGGGTGACGGTGGTTCCTACCAATAAGCGAATGATACGAAAGGTTATTTTTCTGAGCAAGTGAACAAAATTCTGAATGCATTCTAAATTTTAATTTGGCTTCTGTTGGCTTGCTTTCATAGACAGGTCCTTCCAGTAGCTAACCTATCATGGTTTTCCTTTCGGACTTTAAGTTGAAGTTCAAATCCTGAAAGCTAAAAAGCATAACATATGTGAGGATATATTTCAAAAAAACATGTCACTAATAGAAAAATAAACATGTTAAAATAATGAACAAATTACCAACTCATCTATGATTGTAATCTTTGTTTGTCTTAGTTCTGCCTTAGCCAATTCTAATTAGCTTTAACTCTCCCTCTCTCAGGATGAATCTGATGTAGTATTCAGGGCAGCCACAGGAAAATGGCAAGCTGTTCTTGTAGAAGTTTCACGGATGCATAAAACTGGTCGTCCTGTACTGGTTGGTACTACAAGTGTTGAACAGAGTGATTCATTATCAGAACAATTGAAAGAAATCGACATTCCTCATGAGGTATTGTGTACATTTCATTAGCATACATGCTGCCACAGGATACTCTTACAAATATCTTTTACTTCAGAATCTTGCAGTTCCATTGTTACCAGATATATCAATAATTTTCTCTCTTGATTGATATTCCATATTAATACAATATTGACAATATATAAGAAAAATATATAGAATATTTATATTATCAAAATAAAAGATATTCACTATTGTTAAGGTTTACTAAACATTTCATTTATCTTGAAACACATTTAACAATCAAATACGTACTTTCCATGAATATGGAGCTAGTTATGTGGATGCTGTTATATACAAGTTATCTTGAGCAAGTAACATAACAAATTTTAACCTTTTATGCATAAATGGCGCAGGAGAGTGTGCTTCCTGTGTTTGCAAGAAACCCTTTTCTTTATTGTAAGACCAAGTTCATTATAACAATTATAACTCCAGGATAAAACTCAATTTTGAAGCTCAATCTTTGTGATTTGTGGCTTCTTTCTCTATGTTCTTAGCAATAGTGATTCTGCTCTGGTCGTGCAGAGTAGGTTCCAACTTGCCTTCTTGCATGAGGGACTTTAGTGGAATTGCATTATGAGTTGTGTTTTATTTTTTAGTTTCTTCATTCCTTTTTGTGGAATTTACTAGCTTGATTTGTCTCGCATTTTTTTGCAGCAACTCTGTATCAGAATTTGACATCTGTCTTAGGGTTCTTGGGAGGTACACTGGTAGTTTGTTCTTGAGTAGATCTTTGTTTCTCTACAGGACAACATTGTTCAGAGTGACCATGTACCTGACATAGCCTGCAGCATAAGGGAATATTTTTGTAATCAATTGGTTGTTCCTACTCAATCTCTGCCATTTCCAGAATGATGCAATCATAGAGGGGCTGATCTAAATTAAGGTTTATGCAAATTTGTGCATAGTTGAGTACTCTTGGGTTTGACCTAGCCAATATTCACTAGGAAGGAAAGGTAGTCTGACCCACACCAGCATTTTGCTTGGTAGATCATTTGTGGGATTGAAGAAAAAAGCTCAGTGTTTCATGAAGAGGCCTGATTTATTGAGAGTCGAGGTCCCCGTGAAAAGTGTCAGTTCTTTTCCTTTTTGGAGGTAAAAGTTTTGAGGAAGAAAATTTTTGGCGACATGAAAGTATCCATTGATCTGCTCAGTTTCCCATTGTCTTGAATCCATTATTTAAGATTTGTGGGTCTAAGGAAAGCTCTGGTGAATATACAGATCAGGGTTGTTTCCTTGAGCATCCACATTCTCTTTTCAATTTCTTCGACTGAGAATGATAGCTTAAGGGGCATGGAGTGTTTGATATATCTTCCATTTGCCTTGGGAAAGGGGATGTTGGGTTTGGGCATGCTTCACTGTGCATGGTGGGTCTAGGGAAAGCTCTGGTGAATATACAGATCAGGGTTGTTTCCTTGAGCATCCAGATTCTCTATTCAATTTCTTCAACTGAGAATGATAGCTTAAGGGGCATGGAGTGTTTGATATATCTTCCATTTGCCTTGGGAAAGGGGATGTTGGGTTTGGGCATGCTTCACTGTGCATGGTGGGTCTAGGGAAAGCTCTGGTGAATATACAGATCAGGGTTGTTTCCTTGAGCATCCAGATTCTCTATTCAATTTCTTCAACTGAGAATGATAGCTTAAGGGGCATGGATTGTTTGATATATCTTCCATTTGCCTTGGGAAAGGGGACATTGGGTTTGGGCATGCCTCATTTTGCATGGTGAGAGATAAAATATTTGAGATACTATCATGTTCCCTTTTACTAAAAAGTTTCTTTTTCCAAAAATAGCACTTACTATTTCTAGCAAGTCCGATTGTCCAAATATAGTAAGTTAGGACATATGGATGAGCTTGAAAAATAATATTTATTTTTACGATTTGTTTATATCAAATATTTTATTTAGTCATCAAAGATACTACTTGAATTTTCTACTCAAGTGATGGGCATGGGTTTTTGGAAGGTCTTGTTTTAGCAACATTTTGCATTTCATTGCCCATTTGACTTTTGTTGGCAAATGGCAAGTTTCCTTGGGAGTTGTAGGAGTTTGGAGACACTTGGAAAGAGGAAAGTTTCTTTTCCTTGGGAGTTGGATTCTTGGCGCTCATTTTAGTTTGAATTTGGATTTTGAAAATGATTTCATACATGCATGGAATTGGCTCCATTTGGATTCATTCTATCTTGTCATTTTCAACAGGCGAAAGCTATTTTCCTTTAGAGGCCGGTAAAACAAAGTTAGTGGAATCTCTAGGGCTGATAAACCTGGGAGATTGAGGCTCAAGGGCAGTGGGTCTAAGAGTCTCCAGAGGCAATCTCTCCCAGGGATTGTATGTGTGCAGAAGAGCTTTGAAGTTGTGTTGTTTTCTTAGGGTATTTGCAGGTGTTTGTAGAAGCTTGGAGTGCTTAGAGCAGAAGATTAGTTCAGTTTTGTGTTGTTGTTGTTAGTAGCATATTTTTCTGTTCTTATGCTATTGTGGAAGTTCTATTTCAATTGTATTTTAGTGTATTTCAGTTATAAACATTTATATGGAGTTTGGAGGGTTTAATTGAAGTTTGCAGTTGATTTCCTTAATGTTTGAGCCCCTATTTTGGGAGATCTTTGTGATGTATTTTGTTGCAGATATTATGACTGTTGTTTGATATATTTAGCAGCAATAGTGATGCCAATAACAGTTACGGAGAATATTTTTGGTTGCATTAAGTTTAAAGTTCATTAAGTGGTGTTTTGGTGAAATTTCCTTTATACCCGATTGCACAGAATGTTCATAGTTGCAAATTTGAAGTAGAAATTAAAGAAACTACCAAATCTGATTTAATTTGCAGCAAGGGTTATTACAGATGTTCATTCATTATAACTGCCATGAAGTTCTTATTGGCATGAGCCATAGGTCCAACCGAGGCCATAACCTCCCTTGATAAGGTTGGTCCTCTTAGCCAAGGCACAGATAATGGAAGTTGTACAAATGGTTAAATCATTTAGGGAAAAAAACTTCTGGCTGTCCATCACCTGAAGCAATAAACCAAAGAATTTTACAAGTTACAAGCTACTGCATCCCACCATTCCATTGCATCTTCTTTCATTTCTAATGTTGTACCTTCATGGACATTTCCTTCCTTTGTCCCTTAGTAGTGCTATGCATTTTTGTTTCATGTTGTTTGGAAGATGATTTTTTATTTGGGGGGGCTGATGTAGATAGTATAATTAGTATTAGTTATGTTTTGATTATCACTGATGCGTAGGATAATACTTTGTTGGCTTGTGGTTGTTACTAGAAATAATTTGAGTAGTTGTTGATGGTTGGAGTTACTTTGCAATTGTTGAGGAGTTTATAAGAACATTTGTACTCAAGGAAAGGGATTGTGTGTGGAATTTTTCTCTTATTCTAGTTTTGTATAAGAGCATCTAATAGATAAAGAAATCAATTGATATATGAGATGAAAATTCTATTGAATTACTTTGCAATCCTTGTATGAATCATCTATGTGTATGTAGTCAGTTTACTTTGCATTAAATAGTTGCGTATTCATTTATTAAGTAAGCAATATACATTCGAGTGATGGTTGGGGGCAAACTCAGTTGGTTGCTGTTACACCCTTTAACTAGAAGGTAATGACTTAGGATCACAACAAGCCTCATCCTCATGTCATCCAATCCTAATGCCTCCAACTTTTGGTTTTTTTGTATCTTTCTCTGCTTGTCCTTTAAAATAAACAATCTTGCTTTCTATAACATTGAATTTTGATATTGGACAATCCAGTTGCTGCGAATCAATGTCATCTAAGTTAATCACCTCATGACCATCTAAGTGCTCCACCTTTTTTGAGCAAGGCAGAAGGTTGTGTGGCATAAAGATGAGGTCGTTGATGCACTTTTGTGTTGGTTTGTTGTGTTTCATTATGTGAATGAGATCAAATGAGCTCTAATTACACTCACGTCTGGAAGTGCTACAAGGGTAGGTCAAAATTTCCCCAATCTCCCCACCAAGTAGTTGCAAAATATTAGAATATCAGTAAATTAGTTTGTTGTGACCTTTTTTTATTTATAGACTACATCTATTTTTAGCACATGATTGTTAATATAATGCGATGCTCTCCACATTAGAACATGTGTACACTTGTTAGTAAATTAGTTGTTTGTTAGCATTTTTTAATTTATGGACTACATCTATTTTTAGAATATGATTGTTAATACAGTGCGATACTCTCCACATGAGAACATATGCCAATTTCTCTTATCTCATTCTTCAACTTATACTAATACTGGTATTAGAGCCAAATCAAATTGATCATACAGATTTCAAAGTACTTAGGAAGTGAAGGAGTAGATGCAAGAGGTCACGTGAAAAATCACAAGTTTGCAATTGAGAGAGGCAAAAAATCGCAAGGCTAGAAAAACAATAAAAAATTGTTGCCATTCTTAGCAAATATCTGGCTGAAAAATTCGAGAAAATTGCTTGGGAATCTCATGAAATAATTTGCATGGGTCATTATTAAGTTGCGTGGACAAATTTCTGCTAAAATTGTGAAGTTGCAGCAGCTGGGGCATGCAAAATGTGTTGTTCTTAGCATTATGTGAGAGTTAACAAATATACAGTTGTGATTTTTAGGAATCTTCAAAGATTTTCAGAATATATACTCACGATTAACAAGGGTTTTCCCAAATGTAGTGATCAATGTTACAAGACTCTGCAAGTCTTGGCAAGACTCGCAAAGTCTAGAGGCGGGTCGCCCTTGCGAAGGCCCATGGCCTCTAGACTCGGACTCGATCGAGTCTGGCCGAGTTTTGGCAGACTCGCCTAGTTTGTCAAACTCGGCAGACTCGTCGAGTCTCGTGGGTCAGACTCTACCATGTAGGCAGAAAATAATAAGCTACAAAAAAATAAAATGACATTAGTGGCGATGGCAAAGGCAGTGGCAGCGCCAATGGTAGAGGAGGCTAGAGCACGATGAGACCCATTGGAGGACCTCGAGGATGATGTGGATGAGGATATGGATGTCACTGAGTGTGAGCCTGAGCCTCAGACACAGGCAAAGATCATATAGTTACAGAACGTTCCAGGACCTATCTTAGGCAGACACGTAGGACAGTTGCGGGGTCGATTGATATTGGCTCCTCTGAGCCTTAGACTTCTAGGCTCTAGCTTTTATGTTGAACTTGATATATGTTTTGAACTTTTGATGATATGGATTTCATATTCCATGAATTTTGTAGACATTTGACACTATCTATATTTCTAATGTGTTATTTAGTTTAGCTTATTTCTTTCAGCGCAAGCCTAAAATTTGCATTTATACTTATGTGATCAATGTAAACCTGTGTATGTGCTTCTATTTGATGAGATTATTGTCTTTAATGTTTATTTATTAAAAAATGCATGAAAGAAGTTTAAAATCGTTAAAAATCTTTGAATTTCTTGGGTTTTTCAATTTGTCGAGCCTCGGCCGAGTCTGGGTGTCGAGTCCGAGGTCGAGTTAAAAATCAGCTTGTTAAGTTCGAGGCGAGTCCGAGGCTTGTAACTATGCTAGTGATTAGGGCATGCAGATTTTGATTTTTTGTTGTTCATATGGTAGCTAGGGCATCAACACAATAATTTCCAAGTATTTTTTTGTCATTTACAGTCTCTTAAAAAATTTCCAAAAAATTTGAAAAGGTGTTTAAAATATTTGTAGGAATTTTAAATTTTTTTTTCAGTTAGAAGGGGTTTCTGAAATATTTTAGTCCAAGTTTACTTTTTAGCAAAAGGATTATATTTTTTTCAAAGTTTTGGGAAAGTTTATTTTTTGGGTTGTGTTGATGTGTTTTTTATGCACATGCGAACACAGAATAAAATACCAAGGTATCTTATCCACTCTTGAACAAAATCTTTTGGATGCTGAAGATTTGCTTAAGGTTCATCCAAGAAAGACTCCAAGGTTCATGAATGTAGGGTCTCTACGTGTGGATAAGCTCTGTGGTTTGATGTGATTATGCTAGAATCACAAGGGGACTTACATTCGAATGCTTGAATGTTTGATTTGCTGGACTTGATCATTTGATATTTCAATTGGGCGATGCTCTTTGCCCTAGACTAACTTGAATTGAAAAAATGGCAAAGGACGAAGGGTTGAGAGATTCTATTCTAATCTTAAGAATGTAGGAAGATGAGTGAATGATTAGATGGAATCCTACTGAGCGAGGTCTCACCATCAAAATGAACAATTTGACACAAGCTCAGTGCAATCTTCTAAGGACATTTCAAAGATGTTTGAATTGTTACACCGTCAGACACTGATCACCATTCAAATTAATGCATGAACAATGTACGTATAACAATTCGAAGTTAAGCTCATTCAATGCCAGTTGACCACACAGGGCGCACTTACAATCAGTAAGAGGCTAGTGGTATGGACTAGGCGGATTCCACACGAGTGCATTCAACAATGTTCTCCATTCAATCTAATTATCTACCATCTAATATGGAGATTCAACAAGAAACCATGCACATTGCAAAGGGACAACATATTTCACCACATCTTCAATGAAAATGAAGTCTTTTACAATTAAGGCAACAATGGCTTGCCTTCTCTTCCTACTCTACTCTAATTGCTACTTTATTTGCTATTCTATTCTACTTACTACTAGCTATTAACTATTAACCAACTATTAACCTCTACAAATGAAGAGCCAAAGCTTTATATAGAGAGCTCTTTACAATTCAATGGCTCAGATTGATTTACAATGAATGGCTAGGATTTCAAGATGAAAACTCTAATTAGGGTTTGTTACAACAAAACCTTTTAGCCAATAAGAAAATTACATTCAATGCATGAGAACCAATAGGAAACATGGGTAGGTACATCAGAGTTTGTGCCTTCACGCATGAGCCTGGTTCACCGAATCTGGACTTGCTGATGTGGACCCTTCTGATCGGAGGAATAGTGACTGGGATGCCACCTTGTCTGGTACTCGCTTGGTCAAGGAATGTTGTATCTCTTGATATTCAATGTGATGATGATGAGAAGCTAACTTTGATTAACTCTTCTGAAACTATCTGCTTCTTCAATGTTCCCTTGCACTAACCTTGGTTGATCCTCTTTCTTCCTTGATGTACCTGATGAATGATGTACCCTTCCTTGAATCTCTTGTGTTTGATGAAGCCTCCTCTTGATCTTGTATAGTGGTGATAGGAAGTCACGGTCAAGTCATTCCTTCTTCTTTGATAGCTCATCTCACCTTGAAGTGTTTATATGATCTCCTTTTGACATCTTGTGGTTTCTTCATGTGATAGAATGAGGATCTTGAGGATAGCTTGCCCTACTACTTACAACTCCTTGAACACTTGAAGTCCTTCAACTTAGAAGCACTTTGAGTCCTCTCCCATGCATTCAAGGCATCCTTAATGAAGATGAAGCTTGAAGAGGTCCTCCTTGTCTTGGCCTAATCTCCTTCCAACTTGGTCTTGTAGATCTGCAAAACAAACAAAAGATGGTGTCAAGCACATATGATATATATTCATCCTAACATGGTATTTCTCACTTCAAACCATCAACAAGAAGGCACTAGGATCAATTTCGCTCTGGACCCTTTGGAAGGTACATGAGCGAATTAGGAGTTGTCTCAACTTTTCAAATGAAAGCACTCTCAAATTCATAGTTCTTAGGATTGCTTGAACACTAGAATCACCTTTAAGAAAACCTTCAACACAATTTCATTAGCTAAACCCTCTCTCCCAAGGAATTTTGCTCCTGTACCCTTGGAAGGACAGGACCTATAATGGAAATTTGATCTGGACCCTTTGGAAGGACAGGCCCTAAAATGGAATTTTCGCTCTGGACCCTTTACAAGGACATGCCCTAGAATGAAATTTTCACTCTGGACCCTTTGAGAGGTACATGAACAAATTAGCTTCTTTACTAGCTAAATTCACTTATTGCCTTCTTTTTATCATTTTAGCCTTAAATTCCAATTCTTTCATATGAAGATATCATCATTTTGACCCTCAGGAAGGCCTAGAAGAGATTTCGCTTGGGTACCTTTTGAAGGTACATGACCCTCTTAAGAAAATTCGCTTTGGACCCTTTGGAAGGGTCAGGAGCGAACTTGGCATTTTGCTCAATTCTTCCTTCATAGAACTTTATCTCTCAACCTTTTCCTCATCAAATCAAGTCATTTGCCTCTAAAATTGCTTAGGAATAGGTTGGGCCAAGGGTTTGAGCAAGGTACAAGGTCTCTTGAAGAAATTCGCCCTGGACCCTTTGGAAGGGTTAGGAGTGAATTTGCTCCTTTAGGCTCAATTCACACTTCTTTTCTCATAACCTTGTCTTAGACTTGAACTTTGATCCTTTTCTTTCCATACTCAGGCCAATTTGCTCTCACTATTGCTCAAAATGACAACCATTCAATGACTTTGGTGAAGAATTAGGTCTCCTCAAGGATTTTGCTTTGTTACCTTTGGAAGGTACATGACCCTTTGAGAAAATTCGCTCTGGACCCTTTGGAAGGGTCAGGAGCGAATTTGACCTTTAAGCCTCAAATTCTCAATTTCTTCATGTTCCTAGTGCATTTAACTTCTTCAATTCACTTTCAAAGCATTAACATTCTTTCATTTACGTCAT
Source organism: Cryptomeria japonica (assembly GCF_030272615.1). NCBI lineage: Eukaryota > Viridiplantae > Streptophyta > Pinopsida > Cupressales > Cupressaceae > Cryptomeria > Cryptomeria japonica. The sequence goes on along the minus strand of NC_081405.1, from coordinate 682,538,272 downwards.
GGGGGCAAGATTTATGGTCCAAACTAGGTGCAAGGGAGGATCTTAGGGAAATTCGCTCTTGTACCTTTCGAAGGGTCAGGAGCGAATCTGACTTTTTGGCTCAATTTTCATCATCCAATCCTGTTTGAATTCGCTCACAACGTATAGATAGGTCAATCTTCATTCAATCAAGGCATAGGAGCAAGATTTTTGATCTAAGTTAGGTCCAAGAGAGGAGATCTAAGGAAATTCGCTCCTGTCCCTTTGGAAGGGTCAGGAGCGAATTTAGCATTTTAGCTCAAATTCTTAACCTTTATCAGTTAATCTTGTTTCCAATTCATTCTCAAGGCACACATCAATCCTCCCTCGATCATTCCATAGTAACAAAGATTTTGACCCAAACAAGGAGCAAATAGGTGTTTTAAGAAAATTCGCTCCTAACCCTTTGGAAAAGTCTTGAGCAAATTTGGCTTTAGAGCTCAAATTCTTCACATTTCCTTGCTCAACTTCCTGTCAACTCACCTTCAAAGGCATGGATAGATCACTTTCTCTCTCACTCAAACCATGGGAAGAAGGTTCATGATCCAAACTGGGGCAAGAGAAGAGTCTAAGGAAATTCGCTCTTGTCCCTTTGGAAGGGTTAGGAGCGAATTTTGCAATAATGCTCAAATTCTTGACTTTCTCTCCAAATTACCAAGTCAGTTTATCCAAGGGCACCCCCAAGGGTGAACTCATGCCAATCTCTCTCAATTAATCATTCTAGAGTGGGATTTCATCCAAATTAGGAGGGCAAAGGGAGTTTAGGTGGAATTCGCTCTTGTACCTTTGGAAGGGTCAGGAGCGAATTTGACCTTCTAGCTCAAATTTCTCTTGTCAAACTTTCAAGTCTAGACTTGATCATTAGGCGTTTTCTAAGGGTAAATAGGTTAGTTCCATGCCAATCAAAGCCTAGAAGTAAAAGGACTTCATCAAACTAAGTGAAGAAATCTTTAACTCCCTCCATTCCCTCCTTCATGGTTGCACTTGATCTTTACTTCATCATCCTGATTAAGACTTAACCTCAAAACTAGACCAAGGCCAGACCTAAAGAGGGCTCTCAAAGAGACTCTAACCTGGGCCACCCATTGGTTCATCTCAACCTAACGAGAGCATCCTATTCAAATGAACCCTCTGGCAACCCTTCAATGCAAAGATTAATAGCCAAGACCTAAACAACTACGCTAGGAAGACTAACCCTAGAAAGCAAAAAGTAGGGGTCCCCATTTGCAATGGGGCGATGTGTGAATACACCACAATAGGTTGCTAGGGTGATCACCAACATTCACAATTTAGTGTTTCCATAGGCGTAAAACTAAAAACTCAATAGTAAAAATTATAACATATGGAATACCAAGTTATTAGCTATTGCAAAGTATTGGAAATTTGACACAATTTTGTTAGGCACAAAAATTGGGCTAGCTATTTACCAAGTGATATGACAAGCATCATAAAGAACCCTTTTGATTCTCAAGCTATTAGTTTCATGTATTCAAGACCTTGAAGTATGAGGCAGTACATCTGCACATACCTTATGTGTAATGTTCCCTTTTTATAGCCTTTCCAACATCTTGGGAAGCTCCAACTTTCTTGAAGACTGCCAACCATTTTCAAAATGGATTCCTGATAGTGGCATTGTGTTATTCATAGCTTCTGGTTTTGACCATGTACTCTTTTCCTTAGATGTTTCAGATCAAACTCCATGATCCATCATCATGAAGAGAGCAAGACAAGAGAAGATAAATGAGTGATTGGGAGCAAACCAAACCATAGTTGAACTACTCGCTACTTGGCTTGACTTGCCAAGCCCCTGGGAAAAAAACTCGGCGAAAACTTAGGAAAAACTCGGAAAAACTCGGCGAAAAACTCGACAACTTAAAAACACGTTTAAACTTGGTAAAAAATGCATTTTTTTTGCAAAATTTAATGAGAAGATGAATCCAATGAGTCAATAAATGATAACACAAAAGAAACAAGCTGATTCTAGATATATTTAAATGCAAAGTGTCTACAAAATCGCATCCTCATGAGGAATGCTAATGGCTAGAAGCCTGGAAGCAAAATAGTAAATTACTAAATAGTTTTTGTAAAAACAAAAGTAAATACATCATTACAAATTACAAGTACAACTTCCTCTTCCCAGCTCTAGCAAAAACATGGGGAGAGGTAGAACTAGAGGGTCTAGACTGTCTAGTCGTATAAGTCTGCTGTGGGACTGAGCGTGACTGTGCCTCCTCGCTCGGTATGGTTGATTGAGACTCATCCTCCATCCTGGATGAAGCTATGTCTCCACCTGCCTTTGGCACTGGCAATGAATCCTCATCCTCATCCTCATCCTCATCCTCCTCAACGTCATCCAGCCTGAAACCAAATCCATCCCCCTCCTCCATAGCCCGCCTCTCCAAATCAGTGATGTCAGTGTCGGAAAACAATGGAGGCTGCTCCTGTGATGTCCAATCACTGTAAGGATCTATATCATCCAAGTCAATTGGACCACCTTCTAGTTCCTCTACCTTCTTTACGCGCAATCGAAGATTATATTGCACGTAGACAAGGTCATTGAGCCGTTTCTGCACTAACTTGCTCCTCTTCTTCGTGTGGATTGCTTGAAACAAGTTCCAATTGCGCTCACAATTGGATGAACTGCAAGTCTGACATAAGACTCTGAGGGCAAATTTTTTGAGATGTGGGGTGTTTCCACCCCAATTTTGCCACCAAGCATTTGCAAAATAAATAAAATGGAAAAGTTAGAAAGCAAAGAGAAAAGAGAAAACATAATTTATCAATCATTTTAGTCTTTAGATCCCAAAATCCAAATGGCAAATGTTATATGTATACCTAGGGTTTGAGTGGTTCTTCCTCTTCTAGCCAGCTTTGAAGAGAATAGCTTACCCCTTCCTCCCTCATAATTTTGGAGCTCACTCACAATGAGGTCTCTCTCCTCAACATCAAGTACCATCCTCTCAATGCATGTACTGAGGCCCTCCATGACTTCTCCATTCGAATCTGAGTAAGAACCCCCGAACCTAAAACGAGGGTTGAGGAAGTACCCTGCTGCATGAATGGGTTGGTGGAGCTGATTGTTCCACCTCCTATCAACAATTTCCCAAATGGGATCAAATTTGAGCCTATCCCCCTTGTAGTAATTTTTGATAGACTCCTTGGTCCTATCCATGGCCTCATAAAGATATCCCATTGGGGTTTTATCCCCATCCACCGAGCGAAGAACTCGAACCAAGGGCTTTGACACCTACAATTGAAAAATACAAATTACAAAAAGATCAAAATTTAAATAATGAAGTTACAAACTAGTAATGAGAGACTTGAATCAAGAATAACTAAAATTTAAAAATTAAAGTTTTGAAGTAAGTTAGTAACAACCTTCACAATCTCTGTAGCCCTTTGTGCAAATTGGCTGTCGAAGACTATGCATGTGACAACCTCTCCTTCAGGCTTCTTTGAATAAGGTGAGTTAAGCCATTCTCCACTCACAAACATTTGTTTCAAAGAAGTCAATGCAGCAAGAATGCTTTGCAACGTCAAGAAAATTGTTGCAAACCTTGTGACACCAACTCTCACCAAATCTGTCCTTTGGGTGTGTTGTCTCATCAAATTTAGGACCCAAGGGTGATTGTAAATATATTTGGTGATCCTCCTTGCATCTTCCACAACTGGAGTCACCCACTCAAGTTTTCCTATGTCCTCCAAAAGAAGGTCAAGGACATGTGCTGCACAAGGTGTCCAAAAAAGAGTGGGGTGCCTCTCTTGGAGTATTCTTCCTGCAAAAGAAGAATTTATTCTTAAGAAATATGCAACCAAGTAAAACAAAGCCCACAACAAATGAAAATATTGCTAATGCCTAAAGGTGATAATTCAAAAGGATTCTACCTGCTGACACATATGCTGCTGCATTATCTGTGATGATTTGCACCACATTCTCTACCCCCACCTCCATGATGACATGCTCCAACATTCCAGCCAATGTTTCTGCATTTTTCACCTTGCTGGACGCATCAACAGATTTCAAGAACACTACATTGGCCTTGCAAGCGACCAAAAAATTGATGATGGTGCGGTTCTTGCCATCTGTCCACCCATTAGAAAGAATGGTGCAGCCATAATTTGCCCATTCAATTTTTTGATCCTCCATCATTTCTCTTGCCCTAGCAACTGCATTTGTGAGCAACCTGTAAGTGCAAAGTGAAATTAGGTCTTAGTACACAATTTTGATTTAATAAACAAGAAATCTAAAAAATAATTAAAAATGAAATCAAGTGGACTATGTAGTAATTTACTAACCTCCCACTCAAATCCCTGCGAGAAGGGGCCTTGTACCCCTTTCCTGAAACTGTCATAGTAGTCACCAAATTCAGCCAATAAGCATTCTCTGCCACATTGAATGCAATGTTGTTGAAGTACCAAAAATCAGCAACTGCAATGTCAGTTTTCTCATGTACGTCCTTATTCCATCCAGTGGCCTCTAATGATGGTTGTGCCCCAGCTATGTTCCTGGGCACAAAATAATCACCTATCGACCTTGATCGTTGTGATGGAAGTGGAATAGTGCCAGGTACTCTACTAGAGGAAGCAAAAGCAATGGGCGAGGTGATGGTGGGTTTGCGGATACGTGGGCCACGCGGAGAGCCCACTATGCCCTCAAGTGCTTCTTCTTCCTCTTCAAGGTCAATAGAAACACCTTGAGATTCAGCTATGGCTGATCTCATGGCTAGCTTTGCCCTCTCCCTTTGCAATTTCTTCTCTTCCCCAGCTACAAGTAGGGCATTCATTTGTCTTTTTATTTCTTCACTTGTCCCAGGGCATGCTCTAGCATCATGCCTATCTATTCCTGCAAGGTGGTATTTCAGACGGTTGATGCCTCCATGAAGTATTCTCTCACACTTTATGCATATAATTGACCCAAGATCGGGTCCCTCATAGGCATACCTCCATGCCCCATCTCTAGCACCTCTAGGACGGGTGCCTATATATCCAGATGGGCATGGATCTAGTGGCCATTGCTCCCTTGCCATGATTAATGCTTACTTAACCTACACATACAAAGTGAAAAAAAAAATTAACATTTTAGTTAAACAATTTAGCACTAAGCAAACTATCTACATTAGTTTAAATAAATCTAGACATCATTCGAAGTTTTTTTTTTAAAAAGTAGGGTTTGAATTTTTTTTTGAAAACTAGATTCTTCAAACAAATTGTGAAAATTCAACAAAACTTGTGTTAAATCTTGTTTAAATAACTGAGAAATGATTTAGACTACTTATGAATCATTTGTAATCAATCTAAATGCAACAAAAAATAAACAAATTGTTTTAAAAAAGCATAGAAAAAAAATAAAAAAACTTACCTGGAATCTGATTTTCCCTTCAAATCCCCTTCAAATCCACTTGGAATCACTCAATAATCACCTTGCAAGCCCTTCCAAGTGAGTTTCCCCCTTCTCAGCCCAAAACAATATTGAAAAACAAAAAATGAATGCATTTTAAGCCGTTTTCAGCTGATAAGGAAACGTGGGCGAGTTTTTGGTTAAAACTCGCCAAGTTTTTGGCAAAAAATCGCCAAAAACTCGGCGAGTTTCCTGGCGAGTAGAAGTCATTTCTACTCGCCAGGTCCAAAAACTCAGCGAGTTTTTGTCACTTGCTGAGTTTTCGGCGAGTGTGTCATCCTTGGACCAAACAATATAAAAAGGAGGCCAGATGAGTGGGTATGGGAACCATGGAGACCAAAGGGAGGGATGGGGAAGGGAATCTCCATCTTTAAAATAACAATTCAAAAAGAGAAACAAATTTAGACAAATATGTATATATATATACAATAATAATAGATATACTTAGTGACATTTTGTCTAGGAGATCAAATTGAATCAATTGGTTCTTTTTGGTGGCAATATTGACATTCCAGTTACTTTCAACACTTCTTGGAGAAGTATTCTATTTTTGGAAAGTATTAATTTTCATTAAGTTTGATTTCCAATGAGCTTCAGAGTATGTTGGCGTATGCAAAATTCATTTTTGGGCTATTTTTTATATTTTCCGCAACTTTGGGCGAATGTGCATAAAATAATTAAAACATTAAATAATTAATATTTAAGTTGTCAAATAGTGAATTAAACGATAACTTATTTTAATAAACAATTAAGGTAATTTTTATTTGACTAAAGTGTCAAAAAAGTAAATAATAAAATAAAGTCACTTGTTTGGAGCTAAAGGTTTATTATTAAAAAGTAATTTCAAATCATAATTTTTGGAAAGTTTCAAGAGTGCTTATAAAAGGGAAATTGAAGGAGAAGAAGGTCATTTTGAATATTTAATGAAACTCTATTTTCTTTGTGAGGTTGAATGTTCATTTCTTTTACCTTAGCCGAAACCCTAAGGTGAGATTGGTTTTGATGGTGAAAGATTTCTCCCTAGCCAATATTGTGTGATTCATTTAGGGTCATAGTTTGTGCAGAAAAGATTCACAAGTGGTTTTATCTAGAATTCACATTTGGGCTGAATGTTTGCAAAATAAGGGTTTCGAGCAAATTGATTTATCTATATAGGGTTTGCCAGGGTTATAGGTACAAATTTATTCAAGTTATGTAGGTAAATAATAAATTTGTAAGGGTTGCGTGTGTTAGTGAAAAACCAATCAAAATTCAGAGTGTTGTGTGTGCAAAGTGAAGAACAAAAAATGGAGATTTTGGTGATGTGTCCGTAGTGGTGAATGATATAAAAATCACGAAATATTTATTTTCTGCTGAATACCTTCAGCCATACCACATTATTATCCAACAAGGAGCAATTCAAGTGAATAGCTTCATCTTTTCCTGGGAGCAGCCTATAAAAGGCTGACCAAGGTCAATACAGCCTTAGAAAAAGGTAGCAACAACATCTTTTTGAGTAAGAGCCACTATATGAAAGGTTGCATACCATTGTCCTAGGCTGCCATACATTTCTATAAGGAGTTAGGAGCCATACAAATTAAATATGCGGCTGGATGTCCAAGGTGCCTGCTGATTGGGGCCAAGAGGGTGAGTGTCCACTTTTGGGCTTTATGTGAAGATTGCTTCAGGTCAATCCTATCATGCTCCTTCATTCAAACGCTATTGTGATTAGACCTATCTAATGAATTGTGATAATTATATGTATTTGTACTTATGTGTGATTACTAATCCTAATGGGAAATAATTGAGATTTATGAATCCAATATTATTTAATGCAGTTGTAGGACTTAAATCAGGGTTTATCTTGTTGAAAGGCATTTTAAATGGTAACGTTATATCTCTAACGATCTTACATTTCTTATTTGAATGGAACTTGTGATTCTAGGGAAAAATTTAGGGTAATCCCAAAAGGGGACATTACAAATGGTATCAGAGCCTTGATCCTGCCAGCTTGCAGGGTAAAGAAAAATGAATGGATGCATTGTAGTCAATGAGAAAGGATCTATTAACCCAGTCTGAAAATATGACAATGCCTAAATGACAGTGGCAAGACAACATGGGAGATTGTCAAACACGACAATATGTGTATTTGCGTGTATGGTTTGTGTCTGCATATATTTATGTGTATGCTTTGTATTTTTGTGTGTATGCTCCATGTTTGGTTCTTACCTAATGTGTTTTCAGCATATTTGATCCATGTTTAATAATTATGAAAATACCAAATCGTTCGAGACTCTATAAGAGCTTTTGAATGCTGCCCTAGAACTTGACCTTATCAAGAAAGTAAATAGATGCCCTTGGACTGATATTTCGTGGCGTTTTACAAAAAGCCTCCAATTAAGATATCATTTGCAATGCATCACCATAATGTTCTATGTTTGCATCTTGGGAAAATCATTAATCAAAACATCATCAATTAAGGTCATAGATGTGTGTCATGCTTCTAAACCTCATCATAATGTATACAAAGTTCCTCTTTCTACTTTATCTTAAAGAAATGAATCACTACTAATTCCTTGTAGATGGAGAGAGGAGATTGATTTCAGACTTACTGCGTTATTTTGAGATGAGCTATGATCTTCCTCTTGGCAGATGAAAGAAACTTATCTTAAACTAATTATTAAGCAACTCTAGTTCAAATTCACAACTTGAGATAATATTAGGATGATGCAGCAAAAGGGAAACTATGAGAAGTTGCAAATTGTAACCATCTTGAACACTCTCCCCATGATCATTGCTCGAGGACAAGCAATCTTGGGAAGGGTGGACTGTCATGCCCCTGCATATGGATACAACATATCCCAGTTTTGATATTGAACCTGGGTGCCAAAGATTAACAAGAGCCGTTGTAAACTGGTATTTTCCTTCAAGACGCCATCCTTTATATTAAAAATGAAATTAATCTATTCTGCCCCTGGCCGACCTTCTTTACCCTTGACACCTATATCTTATGGCAAATAATTTAATTACTATCTCATTCATGGCTGACCCTCTCCATTGCAAAGAGCATGTTTAATATCCTTCCTTGGCCGACTTCATGTATGAAGGCAAAAGGCATATATAAATATGATTTAAATCAACAAGTTTAGGGGGGAAAAATAATAATGAAAAAAAGAGCAGAAAATAATATAAAAAGGCAGTGATTAAGACAGTAATTAGGATGGCCAACCTCACACTAAAAATGCAGAGATTAGAGTTAATTAATTATTGTTTGGCCTACCCCTTTGAAGGAGTTGCACCTCTTGAGGAGTCACTCCTCTCAACAAAGACATAAATAGAAATACTTGTGGAGAAAAGAAGGAAGGATATCTGCCCCATGAAAAGAAGATTTAGGAGCAGACCTAAATCAGAATTATAAGAAAATCCAAAGGAGAATTATGAACAGGCCCTTAGCAGATTTGGAAGAGAAGATAAGCAGAAAGAAAATTAAACAGATCAGAGATTATTGAACCATCAAGAAGATCAATCGATCCATTCAAGGGAGCATCAAACTTCATAATTGATTTCAGAATCGAATCAGACAGGAAGCCAGTCGATCAAGGAAGAAATAATCAATTTCAGAATTAATAAGAGTAGTCAGCAGACTTAGATATTTACAAGTACTTGGTATGGTGCGTAATACATAATACTTAGCATGTCTGGAATTTAATAATATTTGGGAATGATAAGTAATTAATATAATGCCTTTAATGTATATTATCATTCTTGCTATTATTCTTAATATATGCATAATTAATTATATTAATTTAGATCTCTTTAATACTTCGATCCAACTAACCATCCCATCATGGGGTGAAGGAAGAAATACATGATAAGGAGGCAGCAGCATTGACATCCCCATCAAGTACGCCAACCCTTGGGGTGGGGCCAAGAGGCCGAATGACTGGGTGTTCATTCCGTGCTCTTGGGCTTGATTGGAAATGACAGGCTCCCGACACCTTATATGATTCTTCGAGGGAGTCCATAGTGTGGATTGGTTTGTAGGGAAAGCCTTTGAGTGAAACCCATCATACTTTCAAGAGGATGGATAAGGGAACATGGATAAGGGGTGCAGATACAAGCATCCCTCTAGGTATACCACCCCATGCTAGATGTCCAAGGTGTCTGCCACTTTGGGCCATGAGGGTGAGTGCCTTCTCTTAGGCTTAGTGTGAAGATTGCTTCGGGCTAATCCTATCATGCTCCTTCATTGAAATTCTATTGCAATTAGACCTATCTAATGAATTATGATAATTATATGTATTTGTACTTATATGTGTGACTACTAACCCTAATGGGATATATATAAGATTTTTAAATTATTGAAAAATAATTCTAAAAAAGCATTTGAGTTTATTTTTTATTTTTAAAATAGTTTATATTATAAATTATTCAATAATATATTGTATGCTTTTTGAGAATATATTATGTAATTTTTAAAAATGTGATATTAATCTAAATTCAATTTTCAAACACAAGTTAATGTCTAAGAAAACTATTTGAAAAATAGAAATTTAAGTGCTAATAGTGAAAGTAGGGAAAAGCCTATAAATAAGCAAAACTCAAACCAAAATGATTCATTGAATAAATGAATGCCCTACTTAACTGGAAAGGGATCTATATGCATGCATAAAAAACTGGACATCCATAATGGTAACTGCTAGAAGTCAGTCAGAGAAAAGCCCTAAAAAAGAAAGATATTTGCATTTAATGGATTGAAATTCTGGCTAGATGACAGAGAAACAGCTGTTCTGAAATGAGAAACGGGATCTATATGCATGCATAAAAAACTGGACATCCATAATGGTAACTGCTAGAAGTCAGTCAGAGAAAAGCCCTAAAAAAGAAAGATATTTGCATTTAATGGATTGAAATTCTGGCTAGACGACAGAGAAACAGCTGTTCTGAAATGAGAAACCCGTTTCAGCCGTTCAAACGAGAAACGGTACCTTCATGTTACGTTTCTGATAACATAGATGCTGAGAGGATGGAAAGATTTGGTGGTTAAGGAAGGTGGTGGGAGTGATGTAGAGAAGTCCAGGGGCTGAACTGTGGTGAAAAGGGTGGAAGTGATGTAGAGAAGTCCAGGGGCTGAACTGTGGTGAAAAGGGTGGAAGTGATGTATGTTTGGGAATAATGTGAGGAGACAAAGATAAGCACAATTTGGTAAAAAAGGGATTAATGAAAAGGATGGGAGAAGAAGCAGCAGTGGAAAAATCATCCATGGCCTTTGAAAGGGTTTGATGGGGCTGTGTATAGATTTAGGATAATCAAGAGGAGTTTAGGTGATGGAGGAGGCTCAGCATGAATGGATGAAGTTTCCCCTTGGTTGGTCTTTTCATCTCTATTTAATTTTGAAACAACTGCATTAGATGCTGATAAATAAGAATTGTAGCAACATGTGTCCAAACTCATAGGAGTTCAATTTTCAAAAACTTACTGGAGCTAGGCTTACTTGTTTATATCGTATATAAGTAAAGACATTAATTGACTTCAAAAATCATATTAGAAACTTTCATGCTCAAACTCTCTATATGTATGACATGTATTATAAGCCCTTTCTTTAATGCCTGACAAATTACTCCAGGTCTTTATTCTGTATATTGAACTATACTGATGTTTTGAGATTAACCATACAGTGGTCATTTAAGACATGATTTATTTGTTTTGATTGTTAGATTCTCAATGCAAAACCAGAAAATGTGGAGAGAGAAGCAGAAATAATAGCCCAAAGCGGACGCCTTGGAGCTGTCACGATTGCAACAAATATGGCAGGCCGAGGAACAGATATAATATTAGGTGGAAATGCAGAATTTATGGCAAGGTTGAAGTTGCGTGAACTTCTCATGCCAAGGTATCCTCTCACATCCAAAGTCACCTTCATTTTATCTGTATATTCTAATTACACAGAAACTGGTCTCTCAGTAGCGCGCCTTAAACAAAAAAAATCCATAATCCTGCTCTCTTGGTCTTATTATACATTTAGTTCAACTATTCAATGTCTTGTAAACAGATTTTATGCTTCTGTATGCCACTTACATATCACTTGATCTGATCCAATAACCATGAAACTATTTACACATCCATAAAATTCTCGATCTCAATTCACTATGTATTGCTAAACAAAGACTGAAAAGATTCAGAAAAAGAATATAGAAAAGATAAATTGAAACATATTGCAGATCTGTTGTTGTGATGTGTGTTGAAACAAAGTAGGTTATAACTCATAATATCCTGTTTTATTTGCCTTCTACATCTTGGTTGGTGATGGTGTTGTATGCATTTTAAATTGTCTTTTTACAAAACAGCTATATTGAAGTTGAGGAGAAGTAACATGACCAAAAATGTCATATTAAGGTTTGTGCAAGACAAACATTTGTGACATTGTATTTAAAAGACTGGAGGGCAGGCTGCCTCTTGAAGTCTCAGGAAAAAGTAAAGCTTTCATTAGAGTGAATAAAGTTGCACATTCCTTGTCATAGGAACTTATGCTAATCATATCTTTTATACTATGGATTGCTGATTTGGGTTTGTCATGTGTGGATTGGTCAGCCTAATATCGACTAAATATGCCAATTGGGCACACCATTCCTTAATAAGGTTTAAAATAGAAAGTGCTCAATTTTTTCTTGTGATGTGTTTGAGTTGCCAACTATGTGCATATTTCTTTTGGCAGTCATGAGTCACATATGGTAGAAAACATCTTGACCGTGTCATTTGTAACTTGTAAGAACATTTCCCACAGCAGAAAAATCTTTAAGAATTTTAATGTGGACCAGAGAAAGAAATCATCGTCTGTACACAATTGGCTTTAGTAGATTTCACTTGAGAATAGGCAATGCCCATTTGACTGTCATTTTCAATTGTTTGTTTGACTGAGGATGACTATTCTACCTTTTATGATTTGAATTTGGGTTTTTTACCAATCTAATATTTGTATGGCAGGATCGTCAATGCAATCAATGAAGTGCAGCTTGAAGGAAAACAGAAATTACCAGTTAGGAAGAATTGGAAAGTAAGTTCTTATGAACTGGTGGCATGCTATGTTTTGATAGTGGTGGCAGAAAAATGTCAGCCACTTTTAAAGAATCAAACTGCCTAAGTACATTTATATTGGCTGCTTGGATATCAGGTGAACAAAAATCTTTTTCCATGCGAATTGTCTCCAGATAATATGTCCTTGGCTGAGAACGCAGTTCAGATGGCTGTCAGAACATGGGGTAAGAGATCGTTGACTGAGCTTGAAGCAGAAGATCGCCTGTCATATGCTTGTGAAAAGGTGACCTAAATTTTTGATACACAATCTCTGAAAACTTGTGAATTCATACTTCTGACACAATAGCTGGCATCAACCTTGATGCATTCTTCCCTATTGTCAACAATTATCGAGAATTTCACACCAAGCAAAAGTTGACATGCCATTTATGAAAGTGTTACAACATCATTACTAGATCTGTATATTTGATGTATTTTAAATTTCCTCCCTAGCATTTGAGTTGAAATGTATTAGATCTATTCTCTTTCACTTTTAACTGACATCATCCATTATGTAAGGGTGAAATTGATCTTTAATTAGTACTTCTGTGAACTTGGTTGATTCACAATACATGCCATTGTTTAAGAATTGTTTTGATAACAATAATTCCAATGTGCAAAAATCTAAAGGGAAAATATTCCCGTAGAAATTTTTGTTTAAACAGTGAAATTTGCCAAAGCATACTCATAAGTTGCTTCTTACAATCTCAATTGAACCTTTTATTTTAAATATGTTGCCTTCTTACAACTTTTTTTTACCCACGAGTGACACCGCAATTTATATTTTATCTTTCCTTGCTCTTTTTTTTAGAACTTTATCTTTTCATTGCATCCATCTCTAGTGGTCACATGCTAGCTCTTGGACAACACTTCATTGAATGTATAAACATTTTTATCAGAAACAAAAATACAAATATTTTAAAATTATTTATTTACATTCTTTTGAATTGTCAAATGCTGATTTATTTATCTTCGTATCTGTGTAAAACGGAAAGTTCCATCGTAAAATCTCCATGTATTTTCTTTCTGCTTTTATAATTCTACAGTGTCAAGAGTTTTATTTTCTTTTTTCTTTTATATGGAATTCATTGTGGAAAAAAGTGTGACCACTTTGTTATTTAGATAAAAGAAATAAAATATTACATGTAGACGTCTCAAAGATTTAGTTTCTCTTTATTTTCAAAATTTCTGTAAAACAAAGAATTGCACTAGGTACCATCAAAGATTGCTTTTACTTTGCTTTCAAACATGACATGAAAATATATAAATATAAATACATCTTTTGGGTGCTCATTTCCTCAGGATTGTAGTGCAGAGTTTAAAAAGCTAATGAAATCAAGGGAATAGGGGCTGTCTTTGACAGTTAACTGCTGAAAATATATGGTTCTTCTTGTTATATGTTACAACAGCGTAAAATTTGAAGTGCTTTTTAATGATATATTTTAGGATACTGATCATCTGTTTGTGCTCTCTGCTTTTACAGGGTCCAACCCAAGATGAAGTCATTGCAAATCTACGCAGTGTGTTTGAATCTATTGTTAGAGAGTACAGAATCTACACAGAAGAGGAGAAAAAGGAGGTATGTAAGTCATAATCTTTTTATTCATGCATTTCTTATTTAACCGAGTGTGGAAAATGTGAATCCATTTTCGCTTAGTCAGAGAATATGTTGAAACAGGTGATTGCAGCTGGTGGACTTCATGTATTGGGTACAGAGCGGCATGAATCAAGGCGTATCGATAATCAGGTTGAAATTTTTTACAGGAAAACAACTGTAATTAGTGAAGGAACAAAACTATATGAGCATATATCATTCTAACTAAATTATATTTTTAAGTGCAATTTCTGTACGTCTGTGGAACTGTTGGATGTCTTACCTGTTGATTGTTTTTTGGTTTTAGATTCCAATGAGTAAACTTTTTAGGTTTCTTTTTCCTGTTCATACAAACTGACGTTATCTCTTAAAAGTTAATATCCTCTCTTTAGGTGTTCTGTATAAATTTCTTTGCAATCCTTATCATTGGACAGAGAGCAAAATTCATTAATTGCTCCTCTCAATTTTTGGACCGTACCTTCCAAGATTTGTAGTCTGTTAGTCTTATATGGACCCTACTATACCTGCACCAGACTATCAAGTTAGCTTTTGTGCCATATAATAGCAGTTATCTTTCAATAGTCAACACCTGAAAACTAATCAAATTTCAACCTATCTATAATATATGTGATTTGTTTGCTTTTTATTGGTGCACTTTGTTAGTCAGTTGATTTGAATTAGAGGGTGCTTGCTTCATGACCGCCTTGAATGCAGCTTATTTTTTCTGCCAACCTTCAGACCACATACTCTGTAATGCTTACATCATACATCTACTTTTTGATTTTCTGGCCGTATCCATCCCTCTTCAAGAGTGAGAACATGTTCACAGTATCAATTTTGAGGACCTTAATTAGTGTCATAACAAAGAGATGCATTTCTCCTCAATATTTCTATGTTTCAAGAATGCCACAGGATCATATGCAGATGTATATAAACACATGCACACAGGATGTTTCATATATAAACACATGCATACAGGATGTTTCATATATAAACACATGCACACAGGATGTTTCATATATAAACACATGCACACAGGATGTTTCATATATAAACACATGCACACAGGATGTTTCTTTAAATGCTACCTTCAACATGATTTTGTTAGCTCCAAATTTTTAATTTTTGTCATCCTTCCATCACTTATATCATCTGCTATAATGTAATTTTATAGCTGCGGGGACGTAGTGGCAGACAAGGGGATCCTGGAAGTTCAAGATTCTTTTTAAGTCTTGAAGACAATATTTTTCGAATTTTTGGTGGAGATCGCATACAGGTTTAATCATTTTCTATGCCATAATAATTGTTTGAACACTTTCTTCTCATTCTTGTACTAGTTTTTACTTTTCTGCGGTATCATGCTTCTGAAACAAGTTGAACTTTCTGTCCAAGTTTGGGTTTGATATCTGATTTCAACTGTATAATTTGGTTGGTTGAACTGAGATTTCCCATCCTTTGGTCAATGGATGGTTATCTAGTTCATCAATTTATGTAAATAGTTTGATTATCCTTTAAACTAAGTGATTAATAAGAAGGAATCTGAACCTAATGACCATTATGCGTCCTTAGTTTAGATGTACCCTAAACAAGTAAACAAACATGCTTTAGATTCTATGTACATTAAATTTCATCTAAATGGATGCACTCATATAAAAGAGCTAATGGTGTGCTACAAGGTTGCTGGTTTCGGTTCGGACTCGGGTTGGGGTTCGAGGGTTTGGTTTGCAGGTTTGGGCAAAATTATTTTTGGGGGTTGGGATTGTTTTGGGTTCATCCATACAAAAACATATAAAAATCAGAAATATATACATATCTGCAGCAGTAATTAAGTTCAAAATACACCATCATATTAATAGTCAAATAACATAGCAAAATACACTACCAAATTAATAGTCAAATATTAGTCAAACTCGAATGTCATGATATATATTAAACTTTAAAGTTAAAAAATAATAATGTCAACTGTCACCAATCAGCCATCATTGATCATTGATCAAATATCATATGGGTTATCAAAAATATCATGGCCATCCGTATTGGATGACTTGGGTTTACTTGACATGACAATCATTTGTGATTATGAGCTCTATAGACTGTAGTCTCAAAAGACTATGAATGAGATTTCATAGATAATAACTTGATGACTATGAGTGACCCATTGTTCCACGGTCGTTGGGGACAGGGAGACGGGGGGACGGGATTCGGGGTTAGGGGGACAAAGGGAAAAATTTTCGGGGATGGGCTTCAGGGACGGGGGGACTTGGGCCTACTCGCAGAGGGTGGGTCCACCATACCTACTCGCAAAGGGTGGATAAACACAAGTGCTACATCATGGAATTTCTTCCATGACATCCACCATGCCTACTCGCAAAGGGTGGATCCACCATACCTACTCGCAGAGGGTGGAACGATGGCTTTCACGTCAAACTTCTCCCAGAGAAGAGTGCATTACCACCATGCCTAATTGCAGAGGGTGGTTCCACCATGCCTACTCGCAGAGGGCGGAACAAGGGCTTTCACCTCAAACTTCTCTCGTAGAGAAGAATGCATTAACAAGGGATTGCACCTCGAACTTCTCCCTCATAGAGAAGAACTCATTAACAAGGGCTTTCACCTCAAATTTCTCCATCACAGAGAAAAATTCATTAACCAAATCTTCATGACGATGTAGCTCCCTCTAAAGCTGAAATGTTAGGCTCCCTCTGAAGCTGAAAAAATCAGGCTCCCTCTGAAAGAGTCAGGCTCCCTTTGAAGCTGAAATGTCATGTTTCCTCTGAAGCTGAAGCGTCAAGCTCCCTCTGAAGCTGAAATCAATCTTCTGACCTCCTTGTCCAAGGTTATCTCTAGTTATGTATCACCAACTCAGCTTTATGGCAGCAAGCTGTCTCTAGACTTCAGCCTGTGATGCTTCCTCACTAGATGCCTCAAAATCTTCCTTCCTTGAAGAAACGCTTCCGGCCATCATCTCAGTTCTATGACTGCAAGCTCAAGTTCTTTCTCCCTTGAATGCTTCTTGGTCTGTCCTTTCTTTATCTCGAAAGACCGCCTGTCGAGCATAAGCAAGAGTGCCTATTGCTTCACTAAAATTCCCTTCATATTCCTCCTGAATGTCAATCTCTTCATTGCAAATAGAATTCCAAAAACCTATATCCTGAAGAGCAATAGGCTGTGATGAAATATCCTGCATGTAAGGGGCAAGTTTCTCATGGTAAGTACATTCAAATGCAGCTTATCTGCTGCCAATGTAAATAACACACATATTTGATGACTACATATGCAATACATGAACATTAAAGGACTACTTATCTCTTTATTGATTTTACCAGCCATGTATTCAAGTGGAGATCCTGCAAGTCTTGAGAACTCTCTGTGGTTGATGAAGTCATTGCTGTCTATGGTGTAATAGCATCACTGTGGTCTGCACACGAGGTTGTCTAGTACGGAAACAAAGATAACTAGACAAAGTGATATTAATATTGCATCATGCAAGATGACATTGTTCCCCTCCACCATGATTTCTGGGCACCACGTGCGTTATCAGATAAGCCTTTATGGTTGGCATGCTCGCCACCATCTTGTGTGTAGAAGGAGAGGTGAAACAAACTACTATCAATCTGATCACAACCAATTCGAACCAAGCTTTGATACCATGTTGATTTTATGATCAGACTGATAACAAAGAACAAAAAAAATAAACGCAATACACATAACAAAGTAGTACCTTGGGAACCTCCCTCTTGGAGGTGAAAAACCCAGCAACAATTATCTCAGTTTATATTGGATCAATCATCAAACACAGTAGCACAATTACAACATTCCCATGCTAGGGCAGACTTATCTGAAATGCTATGACCTTGACGATCCTTCAAATGCAGATCGCTGTCACCATAACTTCATTCGGCAGCACTGAAGGATGTTCGCTCAGCTTGGAATACAAATTTGCCAGCCTCTAGACAGATTCAGGAACCCTAGGTGATATGCCTAATCAAGAGATAATTTGCTGATCTCTATCAGGAGTAATTCGCTGCTTGTAGATCGCTGCTGATTGATTGTGGAATGATCACAAATCATCTTGTATATATATGAATTAATGCCTCCAATAGATCATAGTTGGCCTTGTGGTTTTGGCGCCAAGAATAGGATCAGACCTTTAATTACAAGTTACATGTAGGTCGGCCCTAATTATAAGTTACATATGATGCCCAATTAGGGCCAGACCAATACATGATGACAAGTTACATTATTGCACAAGGGGTTCGCCCATTTAGGGCCAGACCTAATTGCTTTACAAGTTACACAAGTTACATGCTGCCGCCCATGATTATGTATTAAATTATATCATCATTATGGCTAAGGCCGACATGCCACTTAGCCATCAAAAGTTCTAGGTCGGCCCCTAGAAGGCTCCGACCTAGCTATACATCAACACATTGAAATTTAAAAAATGAGTGAAATGGGCTATACAACCAATGCTAGACATTAGAATTTTAAACAATGCTAGCTAAGATTTTTTTTTATAATAATTATAAGTTTGCACTTGGACTGAGTCAATGAGTGAAGGAATGAAGTAATGATGATAGATACCTAAAAGTCTGTTTATACCTACAAAGCTCTAGACACAGTCCTGAAAATTGTGTCCAAGCAATTTGGAATCATGTCATTTGTCCATGTCAAAGGGTTTGTCACAAAAGGAGTGGAAAAAATAAATTTCACGTTGCTTTGTATCCTTAACAATTGGCTGAGTTTTCTGAAAATAATGTTTCTGGTGAGTCCATGCAATTTTTGGTGAGTTTTTCTGAAAAAATTATTTTATTAGAAACTCAGTGCTGAATTTTACTTTTAATTACTCATTTCTTGTTTTTCCACGCAAGTATTGCAGACATTTACAAAGCAACATCAGTTATAACCTGTAAAAGGGAAGGAACCATGCATGAACTATTTATTGGTCTTTTGAAGATAAATGTATGCCTGTAGTGCTAAAAGGGAATTTGAAATGTGTTGCTATGCCAAATGGTCTTGGAAAATTTTCATTCCTCCCAAACATTTTGCATTCAAAATATTGGATTCAGATTGAGTAAAGGAGTATAATCATGAGCTTGTATGTGACAAAAAGTCAATACGTGTGAAAACATAAAAATCTGAGCTATTCTGTATTATCTTTACCTTGGCCAATAATAGATTAACACATACGGTTGGTTTAGGTTTCAGAATTTCTTGAGCATCACCATTACATGATATCAATTTTTTATTTTCTGGTTTGCATGTCCACACTTAATTATACTTCTGACTTGTGAACCATAATTTAGATACAATTACATGGTAGCTTCATGCTTAAATAATTTTCTATGAATTTACTTTCTTCATGGAAAAAATAATTTGTCATTTAATAGTTAAGAACATTTCATTTTAGCTTTGAGAGTGACATTATTTCCTGATTATTGAAAAAAATTGTAGTTGTATATGGTGAGAATATTACTTTTTATGATAGCAGTGAGGCTAGGATATTTAACTAGTTACAGTCTTCATACTTAGGGAAGATTTATGTTCTACCCAAATGCAGGGTTTAATGAGGGCCTTCAGAGTTGAAGACTTACCTATTGAGTCAAAAATGCTTACAAAAGCATTGGATGAAGCTCAGAGGAAGGTGGAAAACTACTTCTTTGAAATTCGTAAAAACCTCTTTGAGTATGATGAGGTCCTCAATAGCCAACGTGAGCGTGTTTATACAGAACGCAGACGTGCTTTGGAAGCAGATAATCTTCAACCTCAACTAATTGAGTATGCAGAACTCACCATGGATGATATTCTGGAAGTAAGCAGTGACCTTAAAGTTTGATATTCAGATCATCTATTAGAACCTATTGTTGTTAGTTTTTGCAAGCACCATTAGTATCACAGCTTCTTATTATTTTCATGTTAGTTTGCTTCTTTTTATTGTTTCTTGCTTGTACTTGAGCATTTTTCTCCTCACAATCCTTTGGCCATGCAAACAGGCAAACATTGGTCCAGAAACACCAAAGGAAAATTGGAATCTTGATGCTCTGGTTACAAAATTGCAACAGTAAGCATTTGCATTTCCTGAATTCCATCCTGATAGATACAAACCAGACTAAGTGTCTATTTACCTTCAATACAATGTCTTATAATTTCAAACTTATGCCAATTCTTGGAGGATTTCAATATCTCAGGTATTGCTATTTGTTAAATGATTTGACACCGGAATTGCTAGTAGAAAAGTGCAGCAGCTATGATAGCCTGCAGGAATATCTTCGATTTCGTGGTCGAGAGGCATACTTGCAAAAAAAGGTATGTTTTTTTATGTTATGCATTGTATTCGACATGTAAATACAAATCCTACTCTAGCCAGAAATATTGAATCGTCTTATTGAGCTGGAACTATAACTTTTTTCCAGTCAACTGGAATATTTCAAATTGTACCCAAGGTAATTACAAAGATCATCTTTTATATCAGATCTAAGGTGCCACTTAACATTGACCCTAATGTATTAGTATTTGGAGACTTGTATGATAGTACAATAACTTATCTTTCTAGTTTGCATATGAAATATTTCATCTTCTCTCTTATATCAGATCCAAGATGACACTTAACATTGACCTTAATGTATTACTATTTGCAGACTTGTATGATAATACAATAACTTTTCTTTCTAGTTTGTAATTAATGAAAAATAAATTGAATGAATGATTCAATAATTGGATAATTACACTGAACGATATACACAAGACGATGTTCTATAATTAGAACATTACGTAAAGTAAAAGATCAAAGAGCTAAACGCTAAATTAAGCGTAAAAGCTAAATTAAACTTAAAAGCTAATTACATAATAAAAAGCTAACTTAACAAGCTAAATAAGTCGACAACTAAAAATAGAAGATGATCATTATAGAAGGTATTAATATTATTTTAACAATTAAAAGGTATCTTCCTGTTCAATATTTTACTCGGAAAAGATCATCTGTCTCTTTTTTATGTTTCCTTAATCAAATCTTTAATACTGTTCCTCTTCTCATGCAGATAAGTACTTATCTTAGATATATGTTACAACTTATTCGCTCTATCCATTTATTGTTAGTTTCTTTTTCTCATGAAAATGTAGAGATTTAATGCAAATTCCCATGACTATGTAAATTGTAATGTGCCCCAATAAATAAATCATGAAAATAAATGACATAATATTAATTATTTTATATTAATACTCTAACTTGGATTAATATAAATAATTAATAGTGTTAAGACATATTGTTAACGCATTAATGAATAAAGGTAGTTCATAAAACTAATTTGTGGATGAATAAAAAGGCATGGCGTAAGTTGATGAAGCATGCCTGGAAAAGAAGAATCGAAACTAGTGTATGGGTGATTACACACCGCAAAGCACATAAACCTTTCGTCAGCCATTGGCTGGCCTATTGGTCTCGTGGTATGGAGAAGTGACAACATCGAAGGTGCCAAGTGTTGTCCGAGGGAAAGTTCGTGGTATACGTAGCAGATAGGCCGTTTCAAACACGCGAAGATTAACCAAAGCTATCGCGAGGGAATAGGTGACTAGAAACTGCAGTAAATACATTACCTTTCCGTGTAAGAGGATTCTGCACAATATCGCATCCGTGTCAGGCAACCCGAAAACGGGTTGAAGATTGAAATGGAAGTCTTCGCAGTGGGGTGTCGTGCCAGCATCGCCACCGTGTCTAGGAAAATTGAAATGAGTGGAAGATTGAGACGGGAGTCTCCGCAGTGGGATATCGTGCCAGTTGAACCTCGCGGGAGTTGGAGTGAAAAGGATTTGGCAATGTGACTGAGAAGCTATCATTCTGAATATCATACACTCAGGGAATGCGATTGGATGGTCATCAATTTCTGGTAAACTTAGAGGAAGTACCGCAGTCTTGGAGTCTTCTACTTCGAGTTTGGTGGTGCGTGAAGTTCAACAACAGCCATCACAGTTATATCATCAGGTGCACCACCACTGATATCTTTCTCCTTTTGCTCTTTACAGAATGTTTAATGTCTGAGAATAATAATTACCCACGTCTGCTATGTACTCAATATGAGTCAAGATACTATTTGTTTAATAAGACAAGGAAGATTCCAAATTAGAGCTGTATGAAAACATTCATTATCACTGGTTGTGCTGTGAAAATAAGAATCCGTTTTATATTGAACAAGTACCTGTTAGGGAATTTTACAGTGGTATCAGAGCATATAAATCTTGCTAGCCTGTAGGGTGTTGAAAATTCATGTAAAATTTATGCACAACTGAGTATGCACTAGGGAAATTATAATTTCCGGAATACTAGGGTCCGACAAAACAGAAATCAAAACTCTCCTTTAGCACACAATAGCTCTTCTATTCAATTTGAGATTGAGGATAGCCATACTGAAACTGACAAAGAGATTATTTTTGAAACAAACAGTATGGGGGAACCAGAAAGTAATAGAGATCTCATAACAACCTTAATTAGAAGTCAACAAGATATGCAGGACAATGTCAACAAAATGACTAATTTAATGACCCAATTTATTAACCAACATCAAAATAATGGAAATAATCAACACCAAAATGTTGGGGCAAACAATGGGGGTAGAGATGAGCATTCTGTTGATAATAATCAACCGGAAAGAACAAGAACAGCCAAACCTTTTATGCCAACGTTCATTGCTAGAAATGTACATCCAGAAAATGAACCGAGAATTAGAGAATTATAGGATGAGATACACCAAGATTGGTTATTATTAGGGGATGATTTTAGATCAACCATGACATTTAGAGAATACTTGGATGTCAGAATGAAACATAGGCCAAGGGGATAGTGAGGGAATAACAGTGAATTGCAGAGGAAAATAGGTAAGATATCTATCCCTTATTTTGATGGGTCAGGGAAAACAATAGCTAGAGCTTGGGTGCAGAAACTTGACACCTACTTCCAATTAAATCCTATGCTGGAAGATGAAGCAATTAAATATGCAGCATTACATCTTGACGGTGTAGCACACGAATGGTGGCACCATGGGCAAGTAACCTTGGGTCATAATTAGATTGTTACATATGTTGAATTCATCAAGAAACTTATTGACAGATTTGACTCTAAAGATCTAGAACTTCATCTGAAAGATTTAACCCGTCTTAAGCAATCTGGAATTGTTGAACAATACATTTCTGAATTTGAAAAATTGGCAGTTTTAGTAACTGAAATTTCAGAGAGACACAAAATTGTGATATTCATAGATGGGTTGTTTGACTCACTCAAAGGGTGGGTTAAGTCCTTAAACCCTCCTACTTTACAAACAACAATTAAAAGAGCAAGAGAATTAGGAAATTTTTTAAAGCACCATCTAAACCTGAAAATGACAAACAATCTCTCAATAAAGACAATTACCCCAAAAACAAATTAGATAAAGAACAGAGAGAAGAACTCAGAAGGAAAAAACTATGTTTCAGTTGTAGAGAATCATGGCAGCTAGGACATAGGTGTTTGGGAAAAGGAAAAATTCATTACATTGAGGTTATGTTAGATAGTGATGATGAAGAGAATGTTGAACCTAATATAGCACCTGCATCACAGAACATGGAATCAGAAACAGGTACTAAATGTGGAGAAGAAGTAATAGCATCTATGACAGGAACACCCCATTATAATATTTTCAGAGTTAGAGGAGTTTTGAATGGGCAGTGTGTGGTTGTCATGCTTGATAGTGGTTCTACTCATAACTTTATAGATGTAGCCCTTGTGGAAAAACGTGGATTGCAAACTGAAAAACATGAAGGTTTTGATGTTAGAGTAGCAGGTGGAACTAATTTGTCCAGTACTCATAAAGTCCCTAAATTGAGTATTACTCTTGGCAATTATACCGTTACTGATGATTTTTATGTGATTGACTTGGCTGATACAAATGTTGTTTTGGGCATTCAATGGATGGAAACATTAGTTGAGTACACTCAGAGTTTTAAAAGATTGGAATTTTCTTTTAAGATTGATGATAAGAAAGTAGTGCTTCGGGGTATGTCGTGGTCCCAGGATTGTTAGTGCTAAAAGAATGGAGGCTATTTTCAGACATGGTGATGTGGCATGGTCGTCACAATGTTTAATTTCCAACAAGGTATCAGGATTTGAATCTAAAAATTATCAAGATGATTTGTTGAAAGTATTAGATTCACATAATCTAGTTTTCAGTGATATACCTCTAGGAGTCCCGCTTGATAGAGGATTTGAACATACCATTGAATTAGAGGAAGGTGCAAAACCCGTTAGCACAACTCCTTACAGACATCCTAAAACATTTAGAGATGAAATAGAAAAGGCAATTAAGGAATTGTTGGATATGGGGCATATCAGGCCCAGTTCTCTTAACAAAAAGACAATCAAAAACAGGTATCCAATT
This sequence comes from Cryptomeria japonica, assembly GCF_030272615.1. Classification (NCBI taxonomy): domain Eukaryota; kingdom Viridiplantae; phylum Streptophyta; class Pinopsida; order Cupressales; family Cupressaceae; genus Cryptomeria; species Cryptomeria japonica. Next base: position 682,513,806 of record NC_081405.1, on the reverse strand, counting down.
CCTCGAATTGATGAGTTGTTAGATGAATTGCATGGTGCTGTTTATTTTTCTAAAATTGATTTGAGGTCAGGATATCATCAAATTAAGTTAAGAGATCAAGATATCCATAAAACTCCGTTCCGTTGTCATTATAGTCATTATGAATTCTTGGTTATGCCGTTTGGGTTAATTAACAAATGCTCTGGCAACATTTCAGTCTTGCATGAATCATATTTTTAACAAACAGTTGAGGAAATATCTGCTAGTTTTCTTCGATGATATATTGATTTACAGCCAAACTTGGGAAGATCACTTGAAACATATTGACATTTTTCTTGGTATTATGGAATCTCAATCACTTTATGCAAATGCCTCTAAATGTGAATTTGGAATGACATAAATTTTGTATTTAGGGCATATGATCAGTGCTACAGGTGTACAAGTTCATTAGGAAAAAATAAGAGCCATTTTGGATTGGCCACCACCACGAAATCTTACAGATTTACGAGGATTCTTTGGATTATGCAGTTATTATAGAAGGTTTGTTAGAGGATTTTCACAGCTCGGGGCACCGTTGACACATCTTACCAAAAAGGGGGCATTCCGTTGGACGGAGGAGGCACAACAAGTTTTTGAGAAACTGAAAGAGGTAATGAGTTCTTGCCCAGTACTTGCACTTCCAGATTTTAATCAGCCTTTTGTCTTGGAATGTGATGCATCTGGTGAAGGAATAGGAGTCGTTTTAATGCAAAATAAACATCCTATAGCATATGAAAGAAGGAAACTTAATAATCTAGAGAGATTGTATTCTATTTATGACAAAGAAATGTTGGCTATCATGCACGCATTGGCAAAATTTAGACAATATTTGGTTGGTGGCAAATTTGTAGTCAGAACTGACCATAACAGTTTGAGATATTTCTTGGAACAGAAAGATTTGAATGACAGGCAACAAAAATGGATCAGTAAGATCCAAGCTTATGATTTCGAAATTGAATATGTTTCAAGGTAAAAACAATGTTGTTGCAGATGCACTATCTAGAAGGCTTGAAATAAATGCATTATCTGGAGTAACAGCTGATTGGAAATCTTTATTGCTGGTTGAATATTCTAAGGATTCTTTTGCCTGTGATTTGCTAGATGGTAATACACAAGATGATAAATATAAGATTGTAAATGATATTATCTATTACAAAGACAGGATTTACTTGATTCCAGGATCAAGACTAAAAGAGAAAATCCTCCAATCAGTGCATGATGTTCCTTTAGCAGGGCATCCCGGCTACTTCAAAACTTACTGGCAGATAAGGGAAAGATTCACTTGGAAAGGTCTAAAGAATGATGTCCTTTGTTATGTCAAAGAATGCATCACTTGTCAACAAAATAAAACAGAGCACACTTACCCTGCAGGTCTATTGCAGCCATTACCTATACCAGAACTGAAATGGGAAAGTATATCAATGGATTTTATTACAGGCCTCCCGCAATCTCAAGGTAAGGATTGCATTTTTGTTGTGGTCGATAGATTAACCAAATTTGCACATTTCTTATCTATCACTACAGAATTCACAGCTGTTCAGCTCACCGAACTATTCTTTCGAGAGGTGTTCCGCTTACACGGTTTACCAAAAAATATAATCAGCGATCGCGATAGCAGATTTTTGAGCATATTTTGGGGGGAACTGTTCAGGCTGACAGGTACAGAGTTGAATCACAGTACGAGTTATCATCCACAAATCGATGGACAGACATAAATAGTAAATAAGTGGGTTGAGGGGTACCTTCGTAATTATGTATCTGGACATCAGAAAGCTTGGGTTCGTTGGCTATATTCGGGTGAATATTGTTACAATACTACATATCATATATCTAGGTATGACTCCTTTCAAAGCACTATATGGGTATGATGCACTTTCTTTTATTGATCTTGCTTTTGATCAGAGTAATGTTCCCAAATCTCGTGACGTGCTTCAGGAAAGATATATTGAAAGCACTTAAGGAAAATTTGCAATGTGCTTAGAATCAACAGAAAATTTATGTAGACAAGAAGCGTGTTGAGCGACATTTTGAAATTGGGGAATTGGTGTACCTCAAACTACAACCCTATATGCAGTCATCCCTCAAGTAGAGCGGAGCTGAGAAATTGAAGCCTCAATTTTATGGTCTGTACCCGATGGTTCGGAAAGTTGGTGTAGTGGCATATGAATTGGGTTTACCTGAAGGAAGCAGAATACATAATGTATTCCATGTATCGTGTCTCAAAAAAGCTTTGGGTCAGCAGGTGACAATATCAGGAAACCTACCACCACTGGATGAAGAAGGGAAATTAGAGATGGTACCCGAAGTGATTTTGGAAACTCGAGACTGGCATTTGCGGAATAGGACAATCAGGGAATATCTCATTAAATGGCAGAATTTACCATTGGAAGATGCTATTTGGGAAAATGAGCAAGTTCTTCAATATCCTGAATTGCAGTTGCTTGTGGGCAAGCAACATTGGGCAGGGGAGACTGTAATGTTCCCCAATAAATAAATCATGAAAATAAATATGACATAATATTAATTATTTTATATTAATATTCTAACTTGGATTAATATAAATAATTAATATTGTTAAGACATATTGTTAACGCATTAATGAATAAAAGTAGTTCATAAAACTAATTTGTGGATGAATAAAAAGGCATGGCGTAAGTGTAATGGACACCCCGGAATGCCCCAAAAACCATACCAATTGCTGCTAGGAATTTTATCAAACAGTTTGCATCCAACTCCTTATTTTTCCGTTTAATGTTTTAAATTCCCTTATGGCTCCGGAAATGAAATGTTGGTTTGTTTTACATGGAATTGAAATCACAGAATATGGACAAGAATGAAACTACAATAATATGCAAACTGAAAATTGAACTACTGCTGATAAGATGTTATTTTTCAGATTTTAATAAAATCAAATACATGGCAGATTATCAACTCACTAATTATTCCAGCATTATTGACATAATACTCCAGCAATCATTTTCAATCTTGCTGCTACAGTGACATGAATAGTACCCGCGTGAATAGTAACCGCGTGAATAGTACCCGCGTGAATAGTGTTGCAGCAATATTAATTTGTCTTCAATAGGTCCAATATCTTCATAAAATCATCTCCTCAAAATGGCATAAGCATCGGACAAGTAGGGAAGAAGATGTGAACAAACATTAAATCTGCCTGTAGCTGGAAATGCACCCGATCTGCCTGATAATGAAGCTGATAGCAATGGATTCCAAAGGCCAAACCCCAAGGGAATGACGTCTAGAATGTCACAAGAGAGGATAGATGTCCTCTAATGGCAAGAACGGAACTGCAACTCACACATACCAATTCTTCTCATATTCAACATATCTAATGAAACCACAAATACTTTCTTTTATTCTTTTTCCAAGGGTCGACTCAACTCTCCTGGGCAATGTGGGATAAAAGATGAGCAATATAAAACATATATTAAAATATTCACTTATGTCTCCCTTGGGTACTGTTGTGACCTTTTCACACATCGCCCCATTGCTAACGGGGACCCCCTCTTTGCTAGCTTCCTGCGTCGTTAGGTTAGGGTTTTGGCTGCTTAGTGGGCAATTTTGCGTTTTTCGTGCCCGAGTCTCAGAGTTTTGATCATGCCTAGTGCCGTCTAGGGTTTTTGAAGTGTTAGGATCAAGTTGCAAAAGATGATATTTTTTAATGATCCTAAGTTTTGCTAAGTGTTTGAGCATTTGAACGTTAACGTGTTTTTAAACACGCGCATCAATAATTTTAAAGTGCTAAGATATTCACAAACCTTTTGAAGTTGTTTTCTCGCTCCTAAGGTAATATTTAAGTTGGTTTCGCACTTTATTCCAACATTTTCCTGGCGTTTCGCTCATTTTTTTGGAAAATTAGTCTAAGTCCAGTTAAATTTAAAGTCGCTGAGTAATTTTGAGTGGTTAAAATGTTAAAATCCTAAGGGAAATCCATATTCCAAGGGTTAAAGGGTCAAAATCCATGCTAGAGGTGATTTTCCCCTCACATTCCAGACTACCCAACCCATTCCCCCATTCAAAATCCATACTACACATGGGTTTCCCCTGGAATCCATACTGGCCACTAATTTCCCCCACTGTTTATCCACACCTGGAGCGATTTTCCCCTGGGAATGCTAAAATTTGGCTAAGTGTCAGGATTTATCCAGACACCCATCGAATTTCCCCTGGGAGTGTGGATTGGAGTGCAAGGATAATTCCATGCCTGGGTCGTTTTTCCACCAGGATTTTTGTGACAACTAAGTTAGGATTTTTGTCCGGATTTTTGTCCAGACAGGGATCGATTTTCCCCTGAGCTTTTTTGTAAAGATTTTTGTTCGGATTTTTGTCCAGACAGGGATCGATTTTCCACTGGGAACATTATGAAGAATTTTGAGTGTGGATTTTTGTCCAGACACCCATCGAATTTCCCCTGGGGGGTGATTTTTTGCAAATTGAGTGCAATTTTGTCTGGATTTTTGTCCAAACTTCTATCGATTTTCCCCTGGAGGGCGATTTATGTGCATTTTGATGATTTTGAGCATGGATTTTTATCCAAGTATGGGTCGAATTTCCCCTATGGGGCAAATTTTGACACTTAAGCGAGTTTTGAAGGGATTTTTTAATCCCAACCTATAGCGATTTTCCTCTAGAGGCTTTATTTTGGATTTAAATTGGAATATTTTAAATAAAAGCCCCATTTGATTGCTTTTAAATAATTATTAAATGATTATTTAAAATTTAAAAGCAAATTTAATAACTTGCAATAATTATTAAATGTTTGAATCTTCTAGAAGCAAGTTAGGGTTTCACCAAGCAAGTATTTATACAAGTGTTTTTTTTATCCCACATTGCTTGTGTGGTGAAAGTTGGAGCTGAAAGCAAGTATATGAGAGGAACTTCAGCATTATTTTATTATTATTTCTGCCAGGTGTCTCCATGAGAGCGATTTTTTTTCAAGTTGGGCGAATTTTTTAGCAAGGCATTTTGTGAAGTGTGGGATTGAGGATTTATTTTCCTCCATTTTTTTTCCAGCTTGCTGATTTATTCCTCTTGGCTGCCATTAAAGACCAGTTTCAGATTTTCGATTTTGCTAAGTTTGGCGATTTTTTCCAAATTTAGCATTTTTTGGTGAAAGTTGGCGAATTTGTGTTTGGAGACCTTGGGCGATTTTTCCTCCACCATTGTTGTTTGTTGTTCAAACCTTCATTTCTACAGATTGCTGCCATTAACAACAATTTTCAAAATTTTGAAAATTTCGATTTTTTTGCTAAGGAAGGCAAATTTTTGTGTTTGGGGTTTTCAATTCCAACTTGAGCGATTTTTCGAGATTATTGCCATCCTCCATTATTGCAGATCCGAGCTACCATTGGCATCAATTTTCAGATTTCCATTTTAGTGCTAGACTTGGGAAAATTTCGATTTTGCTTGGAGGCCACATTTTGGTGGATTTTTCATGCATGTTTGTTGGCTGTCATCATTTCCAGCCTGCTGATTTGCTTCAGATCTGAGGTTTGCTTCAGATTTTGACCTCCATTAATCACTGCCATTAATTTTCAGACTTAAGTTTTTATTGCCCAGCCAATTCTAACTTAAATATTTAGCATTTGGAGACATTTTGTGGAGTTTTCTGTGCACTTTTTAGACCATTTTATCGCTGTTGCAGGTCTAAAACTCCATTGTTAGGCGGTTGTCCTTAGAAATTTCATTTCCAGCCACCTAACCAATTTTGGCGAATTTGCTTGGGGCTGTTTCCTAAGCTTTTTTTCATCATTTTCAAGGATTTAAACCACTTTGCAAGGTGCTGGTAAGTCTGAAGTGTTCGATTTTCAGACTTGTCCTCAGAAAACTAATTTTTACCAGCCATACTTACATTCCAGAAAATGATTGTTTTCATCAATAAAACTGATTTCTATTGATTTTATGCACATTTTTAAGATTACAACATATTTTAAAAGTCTGAATTTTCAGGTTGTCTTCAGAATTTTGACCTCCATTGTTGATTGCGGAAGGTGTCTTCAGACATTCATTGTGTGAAAACACAACCTTTCACACCTTTCCTAAGTCATCATCAATCCGGTATACTCCTTTGCATTCTTTGCTTGCATATTTTCTAAGCGTAAGGAGGTATAAATGAATTTTTATGGAAGGCTTCTATGCCTTAGTGTTGTCACACATTGATCGTAATTGCTAAAATTTACCAACTGTATGGATTATTTTCCTGACTTCATGTTCTAAACTAGCTAAATCTCTAGAAAGTCAGGAATTTTATTACAAGTATTTATTTTTATCCTAGGACTAACTTCCAGTTTCGTACAGGTGCGATGTCGAAGTCAGGATACAAGGAAAGGAAAGAGCTGCTGAAGACGTTGGAGATTGGATTTTATCCAGAGTTCAAGATTTCATCCAGATGGAGGGAGATCATTGATACCAACATGCATTTCCTGGACTTTGACCAGATGCAGCGTCGGATGTTCGGATCCAGAGATCAGGTTCCTTCTCCAGCATATGCGAATATTATGAAGAGTGGCATTTTCCATGCCGCTGGGTTTCCACAATCCATACAGTGCAGTGAGTTGATCCTGGAGTGTGCATGATGTTATGATCCGCTCACAAGAATGATCAAGAGTCCGAAGGGTGTTGTCATCGCCTACCTTGCTGAGGATGCCATTGCTGAGGTATTCGGAATTCCATGCAGTACAGACATGAAGGATGTGACCAAGGAAGATTATGCAGACAGATACACGAAGAAGATGGGTGTATGCAAGAGTTTAATTAATAAAGAATGGATGATTGAACCTAGAAATCATCATTCCAAGGCTCCCAAGACACTTATGTGCGTAGATTTTAAGGAGGAATATAGTGATTTGATATTCCTACTCAACAGAGTGATGGGAATGCCGCAGGGAGCAATATTTCATGGATGGATGTTCTACTTCATCTAGGATTGTCTTAAAGGGATACTAGTGAATTGGTCTAAGATCATAAGCGACAATCTGGATTTTCAGTTGAGGAATGTAGAGAGGTCCAAGTCATTCGCCATGACTTCTTACCTGCTGTACCTGCTTGCACGGTTTGTTTCATACAGAGGATTAATATGCAAAGGTGAAGTCGGGAATGGGCAAGGACAGTTTAAGAGTTATGAATGCTACCCCCAGTTGAGTATGCACAGAATTGAAGACTATAAAAGAGTGAATGATGCATTCACTATGTACATCACACGGATGCTGCAGGGCGGAATCCACAGAAGATTGTCCAAGGAGGCAACAGAGTTAATAGAGAAATATGGATCGTGGTATATACAGTTTCCCACTTTCACATACCTCAGGATTCATGGGTTTCAATCTGAACCCTACAGACTTCCTAGGTATCCTACTGACAGAATGATATTGTTGGAAGTGGTAAGACAGCTTCTAGAGTTCGATGTTATCTAGAGAGAGAAGCACAGGGCAGGAATGACATTCCCTATTTCAGTTGGGAAGATGTCAGAGGTCTGCCAATCCGCCATAGCTGCCAGCACTGCAGGTGAGGAGATTGCATTCTACAGATTCGCTACCTACAAGAAAAGAGAAAGATTTGATCCAGACAAGAAGGTCGGAAGGATCAGAGGAGAGAAGTTCACTCACAAGGTTGACATAGAGGATTATTGGGCTAACTTAATGGATGAATAAGCAGTAAAGAGAAGAATGTGGTTCAGAATGTCAGTGGATTTCATGAGGAAGTGTGGACTTTTCCTCATCCCTGATCAGGTATTAGATGATAGAGATCATACACACCCACATTATGAGAATGAAATGAAGAAGGCAATCCTATTGCCAAATTGGTCAGAGTCAGAGGAGACTGATCTGAATATATTGATGAGAGAAGTCTTGAATTTCTCCCGCACATGGGTAGATATGTAGATGAACAGATTAGTTGACATGGGTGTTCCCTTCACTTATGAGAGGATGAAGACGGAAGAGTCTACTTCCGAGGATAATCAGAGGACTGTCAGTGATGTCAGGATTCATGCAGACAAAGAGAGTCAAGCTCCCAAAAGAAGGAAGAACATGCATGGAGAAGTCAAGGCTAGAGAGAAGAAGATTGAGGATGTGAAGAGGAAACATAAGACTATCATTCCTTCACCCCCTCCTAGTGTCTCATCAATCGAAGTGATTGAAGTAACAGAACAAAATAAGGAGACTCAGCAGTGTTCCAACACAGTGATACTACCAGAGAATACTCAGGAATTTCATGCCACAGCAACATCTGCACCTCCTAATGAGAATGATGACCAGCCGGGATCCCCTACTGTCCTTTTGGAAGTTAGTTTGGGAAATGATGTATATGATTGGACCAGGAATAATCCTGATGATAATGATGAAGTTATCTCGGCACTGAAGGACCTTGATCAAGAAATATGTCTTGATGATGGTGTGGAGATGACCGCTATTCCTGAATGGTTGAGGAAGAGTATGGAAAAAAGTAAACAAATGATAGAAGTACAGCCTATTGAGGATATTGATGACTACCTAACTAGGAGTGCTAAGAAGAAAGAGCCCAAGAGAGTGGAGATTTTGTCGCACATAGCTAGAGATAAGACAGGAATGCGGATTGCGCAGATTGCTGTTCCTAGAGCAGGCATGACAGTGGACACTGCTACTCCCATGGATTTCCAGATCACTTCAGTTGCCCTTGGTCGTCCATCTGCAAGGCAGGAATTTCAGGAGATTGGTGACAACCTCCAAGCAATCAATGCCAAGTTAGACACAACGATTGCGGAGAATGAAAGGTACAAAGAAGAAAATATTAGACTCAGAGAGTATATTGCAGGGACAAGGCGTGGGGATCCCACCCTTATTTCCCCTATTGCAGTTGACCATGGAATACATTCACACTGCGAGGTAGCGAGAGGTACACACTCCGAGGTGGAAAAGTGGATTGAAAGCACAAGAAGGCAGGCAGATGATTTGCTTACTCAGTTTGTCCAAGCATATGATAAGACAACAACGCTTGTATTCAGAATCCAGTATTTGGAGGGAGTTTGGGAAGAATTCCGGCCTATCCAAGAGAAGACTATTCCACGCCTCCTGGCATTGAAGAAGGTTCCTAATTCCATTTTGGTCAGCGAGAACATTGTGCACAGTGGAGACATATATAATTTCCATGGCTGGTATTGTGCACTAGCTTTGAAGAAATTAGCTTATGAGAACGCCCAATCGAGTTGTATGGAGATGGAAGGATTAATTCAGGACATTCAGATGAAAATCCTTGCCTCGATTGAGGAATTATTGGGTGTTGATGTTAGTGATGCTAGTGGTTTACACTTAGCCGAATTAAGAGACAAGATAAAATTTATGTATTTTTGCCAGTTGGACCCTTTGCAGAAGAGTCAGATAGATGACTTGGTCTCTTTGTTGATCCATGTTCATAATTCGCAGAAACTCATACCTGAATGGGAGAACACTTTGAATGCTTGCTCGGATTCATTGGATGTGATTGATTTACAGCAGGATACCTTGCCTAGCGTTTCCATGGAGGAGTTAGATTCAGTTTTGGCTAGATTCTTGGAGTATGCTAGGAGAGAGAGAAATGCAGTGAGGAATCTTCTAGAAGATTCTCTATATGATGACTAGGTATCTTTCTATTGGGCCATATGTTGGTGGCACCATTTTTGATGTAACCCTAATTAGGGCAATTCTAGGGTTTTGTTGGCATGATCTCGGTCGTTGATCTTAGATCAATCTGGGCCATCCATTTTGTAAGAGACTCTATATATGCCCCTTTGTCTCTCATTTGTAAGAGAGAGTTTTTGTAGAATTGTTGGTATATGCTACAGCTATTTGAATCCTAATCATTGTTCAATTGTTGGTGATTTTGCTCTTCAAGTGTTGTATTTGCATTCATGGTTCTCAATTCCTCCAAGTTAGATTAGAATTTAGATTAGAATTTATTTTCATGTATGTCAGATTGAATGGAAGATTTGTTGAGTATATTTGTGTGGAATCCTTAATCCATACCACTAGCGTCTTTCCACTGGTAAGTGCGCCTTGTGTGGTCAACTGGAGTTTGAGTAAGCATAACTTCAACTATTACGCGTCCATTGACAAGCATCAACTTGGATGGTGTCTTCGTTTGATGGTAATAGTCTGAAAATCTTTAGGTATACCTTAGATGATTGCACTAAGCTTGTGTCAATACCTGATTGTGAGACCTTGCCTGGTTTGATTCCACTAAATCCATTCACCATTTCCTACATTCCTAGGATTAGAATAGATTTCCTGAACCCTATTCTTTTTCCCCCTTTTTTAGTAAGAAGTAAATCCAGAGCCTTATTGATAAATCTTAAGTTGTCAGCACACCTATTCCACATCATTCATGATAATCCAAACATTTGCGTAAGTCCCCAAAGTGAAACACAACAATTCACATCAACCACTGAACTTACCCACTCGTCAAGACCTGACATGTAGAAACCTTGGAATCACATTAGTTGATCTCATCCTTAGCATCTGAGGTGATTTTGTTCAAGAGAGGGTAAATTACTTTGGTAATTTATTCTGTATTGTTATGTGCATAAAAAACACATCAACAGGTACAGATCCCCATAAAATAAATATTAGAGTAACACTTTAATATTTTACAAATTAAATTAAATGTTACTTTAATAAAACTTCAGGCATTAAAATGTATTAGCAATCGGACTCCGAATAATGCGAGTGATAGCTCGTCGGAAAGCTCTCACCGAGGAGTATCAAATCCAAACACCAAAACTGGCCTCCACTATGTCCTGTTGACTTACTAAAAATAGTAAGTATGCTTGAAACTGACTAAATCAACTTCGTTTTGGCCCAAACTGGAAATGACTAGGCCAAAACACTCCAGGATCCCCTTAAACCCTTTGTTAGCCCTCGGGACCATGTAGAACAAGGCTAACGCACACACACTTGGTCAACTGCTAAAGTGGGGACATTACAGTCCACCCCCCTTGAAATTGCTTGTCCTCAAGCAATCTCAGTCTTGCCTGCTGAATAACCTGCTCACTCTCCCATGTAGAATCCTCCTCCGGCAGGTCTCTCCATCTGACCAAATACTCCTTCACTATCCTGTTTCTAAGCTTCCTCTCTCTGGTGTCCAGAATAGCCTCGGGTACTAACACAAGCTTCCCCTCCTCATCCAAAGGGGGTAAATCTGCAAAAGGCACTACACTCTGACCAATGGCTTTCTTAAGCCTAGACACATGAAACACATTGTGCACCCGACTGCCCTCTGGAAGCTCAAGCTCATAGGCGACTTCGCCCACTCTGCGAATCACCCTATAGGGACCATAAAATCTAGGCTTCAACTTTTCAGCTCCGCTCTTCTTGAGCGATGACTGTCTATATGGTTGTAGCCTCAAGTAAACCATATCCCCTACCTCAAAACTGCGCTCTATTCGGTGCTGATCAGCGTACAATTTCTGTTGATTCTGGGCTTGCTGTATATTCTCCTTGTATATTCTCCTTGAGCACTTTCAGGATGCCCTGACTATCCTGCAATAAGTTTTTGGCTTTGGGCACTCTGCTGTCCCCCAAAACTAAATCCATGAAGCTAGGTGCATCATAACCATAGAGTGCCATGAAAGGAGTCACCCTGATGGACATATGATAAGTGGTGTTATAACAATACTCTCCCATATGCAACCATCTGACCCAAGCCTTTTGTTGTGCAGTTACATAGTTCCTCAAATATCCCTCCACCCATTTATTCACAATCTCTGTTTGCCCATCTGTCTACGGATGATAACTAGTGCTAGGTGTAAGATCTGTACCACACAACCTAAACAACTCCTGCCAAAAAACACTTATAAACTTACTATCCTGATCACTGACAATGAATCTGGGCAACCCATGTAACCTGAATATCTCTCTAAAGAAAAGATCTGCCACCTGTGCTGTTGTGTAAATGGACGGAATAGCAAAGAAGTGAGCAAACTTCGTCAAGCGGTCCACCACCACATAGATGCAATCCCTTCCTTGCACTCGTGGTAAACCAGTGATGAAGTCCATCGAAATACTTTCCCATTTCCTATCAGGAATGGGCAAGGGCTGTAATAAACCTTCAGGAAATGTGTGCTCTCCCTTATTCTGTTGACAAACCGCACTCCCTGACATACCTCTGAACATCATCCTTGAGCCCTCTCCATGAGAACCGCTCTCGGATCTGCCTGTAGGTCTTGAAGATCCCTGGATGCCCAGCTGTGGGTGCATCATGAAATGCCTTCAGTATCACCTCTCTCAAATGTGATGATGGAATCAAATAAACCCTGTCCTGAACTCTGATCAATCCATCTATCACCTCATAGCGATCATCCTGTATAGTACCTGAAATCAATCCAGAAGCCCAAGCATCTCCGACATACTCTGCTATAATCCGATCTCTCCAATCTGCTAAAATCTCTGCCAGAGCACATAAGTGAGGTCTCCGAGATAAGGCATCAGCCACCACGTTTTTCTTACCTTTGACAAACTCTATGTCAAAGTCATAAGCCTGCAATTTAGTAACCCATTTCTGTTGCCGGTCATTAAGATCACGCTGGTTCATGAAGTATTTAATACTGTTGTGATCAGTTTTGATCACAAAACGCCCCCCTACCAAATATGATCGGAATTTGGCCAATGCATGCATTATGGCCAACATCTCCCGGTCATAGACAGAATAACTCCTCTCAACTCCCCGGAGCTTCCTACTCTCAAATGCAATGGGATGTTTCTCCTGCATCAATACTGCTCCAATCCCATCACCCGATGCATCACAATGAAGCTCAAAAGGCTTCGTGAACTCTGGTAGAGCTAGAACTGGACATGAAGACATTACCTGCTTGAAATGCTCAAAACACTTTTGTGCTGCCCCTGTCCACATGAAGGCCCCCTTCTTGGTGAGATCTGTCAAAGGCGCTGCCATCTGTGAAAAACCCTTAACAAACCTTCTGTAAAATCCGCAAAGACCAAAGAATCCTTTAAGCTGTGTGAGGTTCGTAGGAGTAGGCCAATCAACTATAGCTCTAATCTTTTCAGGGTCTACTCGAACTCCATCTACACTAATAATATGCCCAAGGTATAGTAATTCTGTCATACCAAACTCACACTTAGACTCCTTGGCATACAAAGACTCTCTCTCTAGGATAGATAATACCTCCTCCAAATACTGTGAATGTTCCTCCCAGGTCTTACTGAAGACCAAGATGTCATCAAAGAAGATCAAGACAAATCTCCTCAACTGCTCCCTGAATACCTGGTTCATACAACTCTGAAATGTAGCGGGTGCATTGGTTAGTCCAAATGGCATAACCATAAACTCAAAGTGGCCATAGTGACATCGAAAGGCAGTTTTCTCAATGTCCTCTGCCCTCATCCTGATCTGATGGTATCCAGACCGTAAGTCTATTTTGGTGAAAAAGCATGCTCCATGCAATTCATCAATCAACTCATCAATCCGAGGAATGGGATATCTGTTTTTTATTGTTTTCTTATTCAATGCCCTATAATCGATGCACATGCGCATTGTCCCATCCTTCTTCTTTACTAGAACTACAGCTGAAGCAAAGGGGCTTTTGCTAGGCCTGATGTGCCCCATTTCCAACAACTCCTTAATTGCCTTCTCTATCTCATCTTTATGTTTCTTAGGATGACGATAGGGAGTGTTCATCACTGGTTTGGTTCCCTCCTCGAGCTCAATAACATGCTCTGCACCCTTGTCAGGAGGAACCCCATGAGGAATATCACTGAATACCTTGGCATGTCTGTCAAGAATCTCCTGTATATCTGGTGGATGACTCTTCACCCGAGGCTCCGGTGAAGATGGCATAACTAAGCACTCTGTTGCCCACTCTATGTCATTATGCCGAAAAAGTCTCTCCATTCTCCTCAAAGAGACTACCCTGCAACTCCCATCTGAAAGTCCCCTGAGAACAACAGTCCTACCCTCATGCTGAAACCTCATTTCCAACTTCGCTAGGTTGAAAGTGAACTCAACCAGCGATGCCATCCATGTCATACCGAGGATGACGTCGTAATCTCCCATGTCCACAACATAGAAATCATCCTCCAACTCATAGCCATCTCCAAATCTAATGCGAAGATTTGAAACCTTTTGAGTACATAAAAGCTTTTGGCCATTAGCCACCATGACTCTAAAACCATCATGCTCCTCTGTCTGTAAGCCTCTCCTGGCTACCAACTGTGTATCTATAAAGTTATGTGTAGCCCCAGTGTCAATGAGAGATATCACTTTCTGCCCCTGGATAGTACCCCTGACCTTAAATGTGATTGCCTTTTGGGCCCCTGTCAAGCGTGCCAACGATCTATCATCCTTAGGAATGCTGCTCTCCTCTATCGTGTTACCCTCATCTGAATCGGAGTGCTGATCCTCCCCCTCTGACTCTGACTCCTTTGCTGAAAAATACTCCATTTGATTTGCCTTAGCCTTGAGAGGGCATTTATGAGATAAGTCCCAAGGCTCTCTACACTGGAAGCACAGTTTTTTCTTTTGAAGTTCATTCAAGGTTTCACTGTCTAGTCCTTTTGATCCTTCTTTGGGTTTGTTATACTCTTTCTGAAATGGTTTTTTGTCTTTGTCCTTGCGGTAGGAAGAATCTGTTGAATGGTATTTTCCTGTGTATACCGAAGGGGCTAAATCTCGTGCCTTTTTAGTTGCTTCTGCTAAGGTGAGTGGATCATGTCCCTTCACCCAACCACGTAATGGATCAGCAAGCCCATCACAAAATAACACCACCAATCTCCTAGGAGAGATATCAGTAACAAGTACAGACAAACGCTGAAACTCGGCGATGTAAGCATCCACAGAACCTGACTGTTTTAACTGTGCTAGCTCCTTGAAATGTAACTTGGGATCCCTAGTGTCAAATCTCTCAATCAATCTTTCTGTGAATTCCTCATAGGATGTAATCTGATTATGCCCCAGAGTCACCATGCCATGATGCCACCATTCATGCGCAACGCCGTCCAAATGCATAGCCGCATACTTGATAGCCTCCTCCTCAGGCATAGGATTAAGCTGCAAGTATGTATCTACCTTCTGCACCCAAGCTCGTGCGGTCATCTTCCCTGAAGCTTCATAATAAGGCAAGGAAAGTTTTCCAACTTTCTTTCTCAGCTCAAAATTCTGATTCCTCCCTCCTGCTCTAGGCATATGTCTCATCCTCAAGTCCATATAATCTCTGAGGGAAATATCTGCCTGAAACTCGGGTCCACTGGCCTCCCAGTCCCTCCTGAACTGACCCTGTAACTCAGTAATCTGCGGTTCGTTCACTGGTTGAACTGGATCCCTAGGTGGGAAGGTGGGTAGAAGAGGTCTCGAGCTCGCTGTTCAAGCTGGGCGTGCAACATGTCTAAAGTTATCCGCCTCATTCCCATTGTTGCCATGTCCATTATTACCATTAATGCTATTCTCAGGGCCATTGTTGTTGCCTTGGCCTCCATTATTATCATTGCCCCTATTGTCATCGTTTCCCCCATTGTTATTGTTTCCATTGTTGGCATCACCTGGATTAATATTGATGCCCATCTGTCTAGCCATAAGCTGCAACATCATGTCCATTCGCCTATTCTGCTCCTGCTGCATACGCTGCCCTTGCTCTAACGTACCCAGTAACTGTCTGAACATTACCTCCCCCTGATCTGGACCGGTATTCCTATCATCTCGGTCACCCATACTGCTGTCCTGATCAAAGAATATCTCCTCTATGTCTGTATGACTGGATTCTATGTCCACCTACACGGATGAACTAGATTGCTCGCTCTGTGAGTTCAAATTTCTGTTTTGTCTTGCTTTGGTATGGCGGAAGTTATAAGGCCCCTGTTGCATGCTTAAACATACATGCTTAGCATGTTTTTTAATTCATTAATTTCTGATTTTAGTGTTTTGATATTTCGTCAAACACTTTTCCCTCTATCCGGCTATTCCAAAGTCTCTGTAAGACCTCCACAGGATGGCAGGACTTATAGCTCTGATACCACTGTAATGGACACCTCGAAATGCCCCAAAAACCATACCAATTGCTGCTAGGATTTTTATCAAATAGTTTGCATCCAACTCCTTATTTCTCCGTTTAATGTTTTAAATTCCCTTATGGCTCCGGAAATGAAATGTTGGTTTGTTTTACATGGAATTGAAATCACAGAATATGGACAAGAATGAAACTACAATAATATGCAAACTGAAAATTGAACTACTGCTGATAAGATGTTATTTTCAGATTTTAATAAAATCAAATACATGGCAGATTATCAA
Organism: Cryptomeria japonica; assembly: GCF_030272615.1. NCBI lineage: Eukaryota > Viridiplantae > Streptophyta > Pinopsida > Cupressales > Cupressaceae > Cryptomeria > Cryptomeria japonica. Next base: position 682,497,522 of record NC_081405.1, on the reverse strand, counting down.
CTCACTAATTATTCCAGCATTATTGACATAATACTCCAGCAATCATTTTCAATCTTGCTGCTACAGTGACATGAATAGTACCCACGTGAATAGTAACCGCGTGAATAGTACCCGCTTGAATAGGGTTGCAACAATATTAATTTGTCTTCAGCAGGTCCAATATCTTCATAAAATCATCTCCTCAAAATGGCATAAGCATCGGACAAGTAGGGAAGAAGATGTGAACAAACATTAAATCTGCCTGTAGCTGGAAATGCACCCGATCTGCCTGATAATGAAGCTGATAGCAATGGATTCCAAAGGCCAAACCCCAGGGGAATGACGTCTAGAATGTCACAAGAGAGGATAGACGTCCTCTAATGGCAAGAACGGAACTGCAACTCACACATACCAATTCTTCTCATATTCAACATATCTAACGAAGCCACAAATACTTTCTTTTATTCTTTTTCCAAGGGTCGACTCAACTCTCCTGGGCAATGTGGGATAAAAGATGAGGAATATAAAACATATATTAAAATATTCACTTATGTCTCCCTTGGGTACAGATCCCCATAAAATAAATATTAGAGTAACACTTTAATATTTTACAAATTAAATTAAATGTTACTTTAATAAAACTTCAGGCATTAAAATGTATTAGCAATCGGACTCCGAATAATGCGAGTGATAGCTCGTCGGAAAGCTCTCACCGAGGAGTATCAAATCCAAACACCAAAACTGGCCTCCACTATGTCCTGCTGACTTACTAAAAATAGTAGGTATGCTTGAAACCGACTAAATCAACTTCGTTTTGGCCCAAACTGGAAATGACTAGGCCAAAACACTCCAGGATCCCCTTAAACCCTTCGTTAGCCCTTGGGACCATGTAGAACAAGGCTAATGCACACACACTTGGTCAACTGCTAAAGTGGGGACATTACAATAAGTTGATGAAGCATGCCTAGAAAAGAAGAATCGAAATTGGTGTATGGGTGATTACACATCGCGAAGCACATAAACCTTTCGTCAGCCATTGGCTGGCCTACTGGTCTCGTGGTATGGAGAAGTGACAACATCGAAGGTGCAAAGTGTTGTCTAAGGGGAAGTTCGTGGTATACGTAGCTGATAGGTCGTTTCAAACATGCGAAGATTAACCAAAGCTATCGTGAGGGAATAGGGGACTGGAAACTGCAGTAAATACATTACCTTTCCGCGTAAGAGGATTCCGCACAGTATCGCATCCGTGTCAGGCAACCCGAAAGCAGGTTGAAGATTGAAATGGAAGTCTCCGCAGTGGGGTGTCGTGCCAGCATCGCCACTGTTTCTGGGAAAATTGAAACGGGTGGAAGATTGAGACGGGAGTCTCCACAGTGGGATATCGTGTCAGTTGAACCTCGCGGGAGTTGGAGTGAAAAGGATTTGGCAACGTGATCGAGAAGCTATCATTCTGAATATCATACACTCAGGGAATGTGATTGGATGGTCATCAATTTCTGGTAAACTCAAAGGAAGTACCACAATCTTGGAGTCTTCTACTTCGAGTTTGGTTGTGCGTGAAGTTCAGCAACAACCATCACAGTTATATCATCAGGTGCACCACCACTGATATCTTTCTCCTTTTGCTCTTTATGGAATGTTTAATGTCTGAGAATAATAATTACCCACGTCTGCTATGTACTCAATATGAGTCAAGATACTATGTGTTTAATAAGACAAGGAAGATTCCAAATTAGAGCTATATGAAAACATTCATTATCACTGGTTGTGCTGTGAAAATAAGAATCCTTTTTATATTGAACAAGTACCTGTTAGGGAATTTTACATAAATTGATAAGCTGATCCATATGCTTGTTATAACTAGCAAGAAAACAAATTTCCAAGTGACAATGTGTTGACATGTTTGAAATCGCATTGCTATGACTCCATCCGGCCAACGCAGAATAGAATGTACTCGCTAAGTGTCCTATCCAAAGTTCCCAGACTCGGACTCGGCTCTGACTCGGCTCGTGACTCGGCTCGGACTCGGCAATGACTCGGCAAAATAAGAAAACCCTTGAAATTTAGAGATTTTTAACGATTTAAAATTTGTTTCATACACCCATTATTGAATTAAGCTTAAAGACACTATAACATCATCAAATAGAAGCTAATTTGATCACTTACATAAACATACATCCATCACATGCGTAGAAATGTAAATTGTAGCTGAAGGTTTCTTGACTCCACCCATAACAAGACCTTAATTTTTGGTTTTTATAATAAAAATTTCAATCATCACATACTAGCTATTAGAAACAACAAAATAAAGCAACTGTTCCAACAAAACCAAGAAATTCTTAAGCCTAAGTTGCATGAATTGGGCATAAGCATGCTCTGTGCATGGAAGTTCAAGTGCCCTCATTTAATACCTACTATATTCCTGCAGAGTAGCTACAATTCCCTCCAACCAACAAGGGTGGGGCCATGCTAACCAATTACAGTTTCAATATATCTATGTTAAAAATTCTATTCCACCCTACACTAAACCAACTAGTACTACTAGCACACCAACATTCTGCAGCATAAAATATGACTGGAAACTCATAGCAATCATTGAACTTTTAACTCCATATCTGATGGTAAAATAACACAAAATGGACTGATAATGAAAAATAATAAATTCTTGATCCCTGAATAACCTCTCAGAACTAGAAACAGTAGACCCCATAAGTGAAAAGCCTTATCATCCCTGAGCAAAATCTACATATCAGATCAAGTTACTTGATTTGGACGGTGCTTCCTTTGACTGAAACTTACCTTCAGCTTTACTCACCAGGAAAGTTCAAAATGTCTAAATGATGATAATAATATATTGGCACCCATTTCACTGTCAAGTATAACCATCTCCAATGTTGACTCTTACTTCATTCCAGTAAAATAGAACTCTGAAATAGAACCATAAATGTGTGTACTTCATAAACATTTAAAGGGGGATGTTTTTGGTACATAGCTGATGAACCATTAAAAGAAACTATATGATCAATAGAAAAAAAGGCACCATTCACGTTAAGGTAATAGATTAATAATCCATTGCTTCTGCTAAAACTAAATATGCTAGTCAAGAAGCATGATTACAATCAGACGTTGCAGAAAGATCTCCAACAGTCACGTTAAATGTTAAGCCTATTATAATGAAAGTCATTCTTACATATTTCAACTATATGCATATAACATCGACAACCAGGAAATTAATTTAATCCAATGTTACCCCGAGTTTCCGGGACAGGGACGGCAAGGGACGGCGGGACGCGTTTCCGGGACGGCAAATTTTTTTGCCAAATTTGGGGACGGCGGGGGACGGCAAAGGGGACGGCTATTAAAATATAGGAAAAATTTAAAATATATAGGAAAATTTCAAAATTCTAAATGTTCATATGAAAACATGGATAAAGCATGCATACATACATTATATTCATATGAAAACAATAAAACATGGAAATAGCATGTGTATGATACTATGAAAAGTTGAAGACATTTTAGAATGTAAATTCTGAACATACAACATTGTTAATACTCAATAGACAATATGCAATTATGCATTCATAAATCAGAATTTCAATTCATTCACATTGTCAATATGCATACATAATAGATATTAAAGAAATAACATACAAAATGTCAAAACAAAGGGGCCTATATTAGAAAATTAAAAAAAAAAATTGAAAATACAACTTTTTTTATTTTTTTAATATTTTTTAATGGCCTTAGATAAGGGGGACGTCTGGCCATCCCCGGGACGGATTGGGGACGTCCCGGCCATCCCCAGCTGTCCCCGGGACGTACGGACGTCCCCCAAGGCTAGGGCAGGCGTCCCCCCGTTTCGGGGACGTCCCCTAAAAATATAGGGCAATTTGGGGACGGGGGGAAACGTCCCCTGGCCGTCCCCAAGTCCCCGAAACGTCCCCGGGACGGGGACGGGGGTTTTCAGGTCGGGGACGCGTCCCCGGGTAACTCTGATTTAATCCTATCATGGAACTAGAAGTTTTGAGAAAGCTCACATCATCTTCATCACAACGAAGTATTGACATTAATTGTATTAATAATATTATTATACTAATCATATTAATTTATACCTACCGGGTCATGACCCTCGGACTCGGCGAGTCAGGGAGTGACTCGCTGACTCGGCGAGTCACGCCCCTTGACCCGTCCGAGCCCAGGTCAAGGTCATCGTGACCCGACAGGGGTCACCTGGCTCGCTGACTCGCGTGACTCGCCGCGAGTCACGGAACTCTGGGCCTATCCTCTCTTGAGATAAGGAAATTCCTAATGCTAGTTTTGTTGATCAAAGGGGATGACCTCAAGGTTTTGATTGTCAAGTCTTGACTACGGGATTACTCAGTGATTGATGTGATTTGCTGGGGGCACAAGGGGTCTTATATTTTGCAACAAGCTGGCCTGTTGTGATTCTCAAACTACGAAATAAAATCAAAAGGGAAGGGATAGGAGATCTAAAACTAACAACACGGGTATGCGGGTAGACGGATTCAACATAACCAATTCCTGCTTGGTCCGAATAGCTCACAACCTTGCGGGAACGGTGCAATCTTTAGGGGGACTTGGAAGATTTTCAGACTGCAAACGCATGGCTAAGCACCCAATTTTGGCGCAGCTCAGACAGACACCTGCAATTGAACTAAGCACAATCAAAGGCTCAGGTTAACCATACAAAAGGATACACAATCAGTATATCCTCAATGGTATGAACCTGAATCTATCAAATACTTGCACACCCAAAATAGAAAGATCTATCTAAAATGCTGAAAGAAACTATGCAAACAGGATGAAAACAAGACAATAAACACCAAATCAATGTCTATATATTGATTTCAGCTACCTATTACAATAATTCTGCAACATCCCTATGCTACTGCTAAGATCTAACCTATTCTAACTTCTAAAATCTAACTCTCTCACCAGAGTCTAACTATCTAACAAAAATCTATAACTGTCTAACTATCTAACCATCTAACCTTTTACAAAAGAAAGGCCTCTGCCTTTTATAGTTTTTACAATATTGAATCAGAGGCTAGGATTGACTGCATCCAAGGGTTGCAAACTGCCATCCAAAATCTGGCAGCCTTAACCCATGCCCAATCAATTCTCAATTATCCAACCAACCACAATTCCAACTACCTGCCACTATTTGGCTTTAATTCTGTCAATTTGGAAGTTGGACATAACTGTCCACAAAAATATCTTGCGCAGGACCCACAGGCAGTTTTATAATAAAACAATTTCAGTTTTTTAAAAAATTGAACTTCTGGAGTTAAATCCAGCTGTGTACTTTTCCTGAGAATGCATGATTGTTGCATTCAGAGTGTTCTTCGGTCTTTGTTGGTGAACTTTAACTTGTTGCCCGAGTGGCACGCTTCCCAATGCTTCATCGCTTTGATCCTGCACTGCATCCTTTTCTCCTCCAGCTTCCAGCGCTTGGCCTTGGTTGTGATCCCTCTTCGATTTGCTTTTTCAGGCCTTTGCCTGGTTCTCTGCGACCTGCAAACCATTAATCCCATTTTAATAAATTAATTTGAAAAATTAAAATTAATTTAACAAACATTAAATTTAACGCTTGGAGGGCCATTTGAAAATTTCCCAAGTTTTAATGCTTTTACTCCTTCCGTGAATTTAGTTGTTCCTGACAATTTCGGGCAAGAGGGGCGTTCGAAAAGTTTTTAAAAAAAGTTCATACTTAAGACATTTTCGAAATTCGGCCTAAATGGCACTTCTGCAAACTTTAAGTTAATGCCTTACTATTTTATTTTCACATTTTCGGGGGGTTTGAGAGCAATTGCAAGGTTTTTAAAACTTTAACATTTTCACCCCTTTATGGCGAATTTTGGGATTTTGGGCACTTTTGCAAGTTTTAAAAACTGACATTTTCACCCCTTTATGGCGAATTTTGGGATTTTGGGCACTTTTGCAAGTTTTAAAAACTTTGACATTTTCACCCCTTTATGGCGAATTTCGGGATTTTGGGCACTTTTGAAAGTTTTAAAAACTTTGATAGTTTCACCCCTTTATGGTGAATTTCGGGATTTTGGGCACTCTTGAAAGTTTTAAAAACTTTGACAGTGAATTTCGGGATTTTGGGCACTCTTGAAAGTTTTAAAAACTTTGACAGTGAATTTCGGGATTTTCACCCCTTTATGGTGAATTTCAGGATTTTGGGCACTTTTGCAAACTTCGGGATTTTGGAGTGTTTTGCAAACTTCGAGATTTTGGACACTTTTGCAAATTTCGGGATTTTGGAGTGTTTTGCAAACTTCGGGATTTTTGGCACTTTTGCAAACTTCGGGATTTTGGGGTGTTTTGCAAACTTCGGGATTTTGGTCACTTTTGCAAACTTCGGGATTTTGAGGGGGTTTTGCAATTTTTAAAAACTTTTCAACTATCACTTGGCCCTCATTGTGCGATTTCTGGTGAATGGGAGGAGTTTGTCAAGTTTTATCTCTTGTATTTTATCCAATACTAGTGATTTTCAGGGATTTCACCCATTTTGCCAATTTTTAGAAACTCATGTAATTTCCCCCCTTAGTGCGAATTTCAGGATTTGAAGGAGTTTTGTTAATTTTTTGACACTTTGCATTCTTTATCTCCTTTGTATCCCTTGGCGAAAATCGGCATTTCAACGTCATTGCAGACTTTAACTCTTTCTTCACATTTAGGCAACTTTGCGAGAATTGGGGAGTTTTTAAGTTCGCAATATGGCCCTAGAGGCCGAATTTGGTTTTAGTGGCACTTGACCCTTCATATCCCCTTCCTCTTCCGCAAGGACAGAAAGGCACAAATTGGGGGGTCCCTGTCCAAGACGGAGATGGGTGTGCGATTCGCACAACACAATGTTCACCATATGGTTGTAAGTACTAGTGTGGAAAACTAAAATGGAAGTTATTTAGCAACAAAAAAGAAAATCTTAATAATGGACAACACAAAACACAGCTAAGACAGATTTAATTTATCTATCAATTAAAACTGTTATAATTTATTGTGGAAAACAAGCTTTATTTCTCAGCAATAACAATAAATGGCACCATCACTGAATATATTTGGCATTATTAGTAGTAGAAAGTTAAGCAGCCTAGTTTATTCTGAATGAATTTCTTCACATTGCATTTCACTTCCATTTTGTTATAATGGTTTCACCTAGTCTTGCAAAAATGTGTCCAGGACTCGTAAAAATTGTTCATGAGCAAAGATGGACGGTTATTTGTAATAGGATTGGTAGATGAAAAGGAAAAGAAACATAGAAAATAAAGCATTTTTTAAGTGAGCAACATTGCTAGCTATTCATTCGTGGCTTACATCTCATGAAACAACAGTTCCATTATTGTCTTCATCTTTATCAGAGTGCTGGTTTCCAGCCTTGCTGCTCTGTTGGTTGAAAAATTTGTACACTTGGGGAAATATACAAAATTGTGGTTTCAACCACAGCACACGAGTAAAAACTCTCCTAATTAAGGGAAGGCTCCCCTTATCTAACTACAACTTTGAAAATAAAATAGGATGGGACAACAATCTTTCTTCTTTTTTTAAGAAAGACTATCCTTTTCTCTTCACAGAAAATGATAACAATTGAATATGAGCAGCAGTAACCACTTTCAACTGAAATGAGAGAAAGGAAATGAAGTTTCCTGAAAGCGCAAAGACTTCCGTCACTTCCTTCGGGACGAGACATCAATATCAAGCTCAAAGACTTGATTATGTGAAGTCCTATCTACCCTTTGCTATACTAAATTTTACAACGAATAAAAGACAACAGCTCAAAGACTGGAATAATCTATTCTTTCAACACAAAGACAAGAACTAATGCAAGCTCAAAGACTTGCTGCTATTTTTTATCAAACAATAATTTTTCCTCAAGAATAGACGCAAGCTCAAAGACTTGCTGCTCCTTCTAGAGATTTTCCTATTTTAATTAATCTTCTCTACTTGCAGCTCAAAGACTTCAAATCATATTAGGCTAAGCTCCTTTAGAAACAATTTGCATGGAAGAAATAAAAAGATTCAAAATGTAGCTCAAAGACTCAAAATTTGAGTAATCCTTCTTTATTATTCTTCAAAAACTTTCAATTCACATATATAAGCTCAAAGACTTCTTGCTGTAAATTTGGCAGAGTTTTTGCTTGCTTTCCCAAAAGATGATGATTACAATAGACCCCTCAAGTATATATAGAAGAGGAGCCTTGAGAAAAAGGTGGGAGGATCCTAACTAACTTGAGAGATTCTCTCAACCACCAAGACTCATTCAATAACTAACTGAGACTTCAATAACTAACTAAGACTTATTCCAACTACAGTCCTAATTGGACACAACTTGTAGTTGCCTTACATGTAATTACAAAAGTGCAAGTAATGTGTAACTTGCTTTTTACAAAAAATACTTTTACATGTAACTTGTCAAAACAAAATTACAACTAAAGATTACAAAAGAGGGAAAATTCAACTAAGTGTTGAAAAACACTTAAGTTGTATTTTGTGAAGACACAAATCTTTGAAATTTTTGGATGCTCGTTTGTAGTTCCTCGGGATTCGGTTCATGGGTGTTCTTGGCAACAACCATGGTCTTCACAATAGTGTCATGACACCGGAGGAGCGCATAATTGTTTTTATCCAGGATAGACTGGATTTCATGCAGAAAGGCTTGGTGTTTCATCAATGTCTGAATTGAAGTGGTCGAGAATTGTTCGACAAAATTACAACTAAAGATTACAAAAGAGGGAAAATTCAACTAAGTGTTGAAAAACACTTAAGTTGTATTTTGTGAAGACACAAATCTTTGAAATTTCTGGATGCTCGTTTTTAGTTCCTCGGGATTCGGTTCATGGGTGTTCTTGGCAACAACCATGGTCTTCACAATAGTGTCATGACACCGGAGGAGCGCATAATTGTTTTTATCCAGGATAGACTGGATTTCATGCAGAAAGGCTTGGTGTTTCATCAATGTCTGAATTGAAGTGGTCGAGAATTGTTCGACAAAATTACAACTAAAGATTACAACAGAGGGAAAATTCAACTAAGTGTTGAAAAACACTTAAGTTGTATTTTGTGAAGACACAAATCTTTGAAATTTCTAGATGCTCGTTTGTAGTTCCTCGGGATTCGGTTCATGGGTGTTCTTGGCAACAACCATGGTCTTCACAATAGTGTCATGACATCGGAGGAGCGCATAATTGTTTTTATCCAGGATAGACTGGATTTCATGCAGAAAGGCTTGGTGTTTCATCAATGTCTGAATTGAAGTGGTTGAGAATTGTTCGCTCCTCCATTCATTATGAATCCTCATTTGTAAATCAGCAAGAACCTCTTCTTCTGGAATCAGCTCTCCATCCTAACTTACTATGTTGCAAGAGGCCCTTTCACAATGTGAGACAATATCTCGGAAAACTTCGCCCCAGAATCTCTTTGCATCACCGATCTCCTCAATGAGGGATTTAAGAACAAGGGTCTTGTTTTCCAAGAGTTCTTCAAATTCCAAGTACATGATCCTGGAAGAGATGATGGCATGCTCCTGCAAAACACTCAGCTGTTGTTGGGGCATGGTACGCCAGATTGTCAAACTTTCTTCAACACTTTCCAAATTCCTTTTGAAAGTATTAGAAGTCTGATCCAGTTTCTCCTCAATGGTCTCTAACTTAGACATCATCTGAAAAATGTCTTTCATTACCTGTGCACATAGATCATGAAGCTGATCAACCCAGGAATCCAGTGCTTGTACCTTTTGAGCAGCCCTTTCCACTCCACGAATTGATTCTTGGGAACTAGAAGAACCTATGGAGTTACTCCCTTCAGCAGCAGGTTTTGTGATTTTATGAACGGTCGCCATAAGCTGTCGGTTTTCCTCTTCTAGCTTGTCTTTCTTTGCTAGAAGCTCATCACACCTTTGCACCAATGAAGCAACAGAAAACTGAGCATCATGTTTAATGACCTCATGCGATTGTTTGCCCAACTCTATCCTTGTAACTTTATAATCAACAACTGACATTTCTTCAAGTGGCTTATCTGCAATGGGTTCTACAATTTCAGCTACCTTCATCTTGTTACTGTCAACGGTTACTCTGGAGATAGTCTTGGCCTTCTTAGCAACCTTGGATCTGGACTGTTTCAGTTGCTGATAGTCTAAAGCATCAGGTGAGATTTCTTGCTTCTTCCTTTTTGGAGTAAAAGAACTAAGCCATGGAGGCAAAGTCATCAACTCCCCTCCAGTAGCAGCTGTAGGCGAAGGAGTAGCAGTTTCCTTTTGAATCACCGTGGTCATCTGGGGAGGAATATCTGTTTGGACAGCAACCACGGTTTGCTCAGTTACCAATGGGCATGAAGATTGCCTCATGAATTCTTCAAAACCAGAAGTGGAAGTATCAATTTCTGATAACTGGATGCAAGTAGGAATATCTTCAGGAACTTCCAACACACTCTCTTGTTGATGATCAGGAGATGGCTCGTATGCTGAAATGGGAATCGCATTTTGAGGAGACTCATCCACAAGCAAATCAAGAGGAGAAAGAGGCGTCTCAATGGGAACTGGAGGAATGATCTCATGAGGCGAGTTTGAAACTGGAGACTTGGGAGCATCATCAGATTGCTGCCCCTCTTCTGGATTATCCAGATCAATCACCTGAACATGGAATCGTGATTTTTCCTTCCCACGAACTGTTGTCTACTCAGGAGGAAGCACTACTGCACGACTGGCTCGTAACTTGATCCTTGTGCTTGAAGATGACACACCCTCCTTATTGTCAACTTGAATCTCAGATTTATGTCCAAGAGGCCCCGTAGAATCATCTTCTTTACCAACCTTGATTTTTATAAGCTTAACAACATTACTTTTCAGCCATGCGTTGGTGTTGGCCAATATAGGCTGAAATCTCTCAAGGATGGATATGCACTCTTTGTGCGACCATTGAATCAAAGGAAGTGGAGCTTTCTCAACCCTCCGTGAAATGTATTCAGGATCAAGTATATGCCCGTCATCAATCATTCCTTGTGGGATATTCACCAAGTTCAAATCAACAATTTGCTCAACAGTGAGCCTGCAGTAATCCATCTTCAGAACTTCGGCTTCTGTGCGGAGATCTACCCAGATATCCTCAATGCGATGCACATGCACAAAGGATTTCTTGATCTTCTCCTTCATACCCCTATAATCAAAATCAGCTCTAGGTTTAAACCTTTTGAGCTTGATTTTCTGCAGTTCAGTTTCCATGGCCTTAGCCTTCACAGATGTGACAAGGGAATACCGACCAATCTTCAATGGGTTTGTGGTAGAGATCCCCATTCCAACCTTGTGTCTAGCAGATTGAAAAGTGTGGACAGCCATGATCTGTCTTCCCAACTCCATAAGAATGATCTTATCAGTTGGGTATCTGGGAAGCATATATGGCTGACCGCCATAGCATCCGATCCTTATATAGGTGAAGGTGGGAAATTGCAGAAACAAGCATCCATACTCACACACCTTGTCCCATGCCTCATCTGATACTCTCTTATTCTTGAGATATCTATCAAACTGACACATGAAATATCTGAAGAATGCATCTTGGACTCTTCTGAAATGCAGTCTGCTGGGTCTCAACGACAACTGGTCATAATACTCCCAAACTGATATAAGTGAGCGATCACCCTTGGTAGAAAGACCTGGAAAGTGTCTAAGTGATGCTGCCAAATATACCGAATAAAAATTCATGAAGGTGGTCATGGTGGTAGGAATTGCTGCAAGTTGTTCGCATAAGGCATCGCTGATGACTTCTCCCCATGAAATGTGATGAGACTGCCGTATGAACATGATGAACTGGTACATCCATGGCTCAAAAACATTGGAATGCTCAAGGCCATCATCCTGCTGAGAAGGGTTATGGTGTCTCCAATCTCCCATTTGAAATCGCAGCGGTACAACTTTGCCCACCTTGAGAAGGAGGCTCGTGGCTCTTGGATCCACCTATTGATGTGTCGTTTGCAATCTTTTTCCCTCTTCACGTAATACTCTGCTGCATTTTCTTTGGAGATTTCCATATAAACAGGTGTAGGAGGTATTCTGAAGACCTTCGCGATTGTATCTGCATCGAGACGAATTATAGCTTCGCCATCATCATTTTTGATGACTCTCGACTCTTTGTCAAAATGATGGGCGCAGGCAAGAACAAACTCAGGTTCTAGGGCAGCCACCGGGAAGGAAGATGCATGATGGATATGGTTGTCCAACAGCCGTTGCAAGTTATTATCCTGTGGATCTTCTACCCTCTTAATGAATTTTGACATATCAACGTGCCCTATCTTCGTGTCTCTAATGCGATCCAAAGGAGAAGAAACCTGGGAAGGTGCAACCTCGTTCTAATATTTGTCATATTTGTATTTCATCTTCTTTGGAGTTGGAGATGCCGACAAATCTGACATTGATTGTGAACCTGGAATACTGTGATGAAGATTTAAAAGAGTTAAGGCAACATCATAGTCAGTTGCAAATATCATTCTTCCTTCTCCAAATGGGAAAAACTTCGTTTCTTGAACTTTACGATTTTGTGAGAGGAAGAGGGGAAATATATGGGAAAATCTTGACTTTGACCAATTTCGGATCTTGGGGAAATTTTCGCAAGTATACAAGTTGGAAAGAACATACATGCAATCGGGGTTTTAAAACCCGAATGCAAGTACACTTGTAAATTTGCAAATGGAGAAATGGATGGAAAATGAGAATTTGACTTGCAAAAACTAACGGAAATGGGAAACGTGAATGGATAGAAATGGGAAAATCTGGGAATGTCATTTTCATGAAAATGGGAAGAACTCTTCAACATGTAATCCGGTTTTTAAAACCCGAATTTGAAAGGGAGGGGTATTCCACACTTTCCAACTTGGAATTTTAACCAAAAATGGTTAAATTCCTTAACCGTAGGGGAAGAATAAGAATTTCCAGCAAACTTGTAATTGGGATTAAAAATCCCGAATACAAGTAAAGAGGGAAATATGGGAAGAACAATGCAATTCAAAAATTGCATACCAAGGGGAAGATTTCTCTCACAAAATCTGATTTTTGGGGGAAGAACAACATATTTAAAAAAATGCAACTAAGAAAAAAAAACTAAGAAAACAAGAAAATAATAAAATGAAGGAAAGAAAGGAAAAATAACATACCTTTATTCAAACTGAAAATGCTTCTCCAAAAATACAACAAACTTGGAATGGAGAAGACACACCAATAAATAGAAACAAACCGAGATGCCAAACCCCAGCCACGTTTTGCAAAAAACGCTTTATATGAAAAAACGTGGCAGCAAATGAGTGTTAAATGGCATGGAAAGAGGTTGAATCCTCCTTAACCCTCAATGCCTTGGCATGAATGGCAAAAACGATTCATTTCCTTGAAGATTCGTGGCATCCCAAAGGGTTAAAAACGTGGTGCTGTTATGAAGCTAAAAACCAGCAAAAACAACCTCCATGTGGCATGAAAAGTGTCCAAGAATGCATGAAAATAGGGTAGAAACCAAAACGCCTTCCTCCTCCAACAAATCTTCCACAACATTTGCTTTGAAAAGTTCAACAAAAACGATTTTCTTGCAAATCGGGTTTTTGGGAGAAAAAGACAAGTTCGAAATGCATAAGGGAATGAAAATCGGGTTTTTTAGAACATATGACAAGTTCTAATTTTCACTTTTTCACTTACAAAGCCAAATTCGGGTTTTTTTAGACAAATAGCAAGTTTTTTTTTTCACTTTTTCACTTACTTGGCCAAAATCGAGTTTTTTTGGAACATACTGCAAGTTTAAAATTGTCAAAAATGCACTTGCAAGGCAAAATCGGGTATTTTGGAGAGAAATGCAAGTTTTAATTACTTGTAAAAGGGAAATAAAATTCCTACAACAAGTTATACTTGCATGCACATATGTAATGGGGATTTAAAATCCCTATTACATGTAAAAACCATTAAAATAGGGGTTTTTAGACCAAACTGCAAGTTTACTTGTAATTTAGCCAAAAAATCTATATTTTAACTAAACAAGACCAAAAACAATAAAAATAATAAAAACAATAAAAGGGAAATTTAAAACAAATTACAAGTAACATCTTTTAATAAAAGTGCACATGTAATAAGCCAAAAATTCCCCTACAACAACCAAAACAATGAATATCATTAAAACTTGCAGTTTGAAGAAAATTCTCCACCTACAGTTGGGATTTTAAAACCCGAAATTGAAGGAAAGACATAGCAAACGAACCTAGAATTTGACGAAATTCGAAAAGTAGTTCGAGGATGGACTAAGGATTAAGCTAGTCCAAGGATTAGTCAAAATTCTGCCTCGGGAAGCGTGCCATAGAGTAAAGATTTTCATTTTTTCACAAAAATTTCATGTAGTGGTCCTTCCTTTTTGGAAACAAAAATGAGGACAGCATGCTCCTACATAGAATATGGTTATTCCCTAGCATGGCTGTTTATATTTATGCTTTAATTACATGGTTTTGTAGTTTAACATCTTTCCCTCTCTACTCCTGTCTACACTGTCTTGTGTTCTTTTTCAGAATCTAGCTTCATTTTGGCCTAGTACTTTTCTATGTAATTGGAAGCACTTTCTATCCTGATTGAACTACTTTGATAATTTTTAACGAACTTTTGTCTTTCTTACTGCCCTAAGATAAAGTAATTCACCAACAATGTGGTCAAGAGGTGGAAGGATTTGCTGAAGTCTATTTAGCCTCTCGTTTATGAGGTTTGTTAATGTTTTGGTTTGTCTTCTGCAAAACAGTTCAAATCAAAACAGTATGTGAGGTTAAACCTATCTTTGAATTATGAGGGGAAGCTCCTTGAAAACTAAACTAACTCTAGACACTAGACTATCTATAAAATATACAATTAGTAATAGTATGCATAATAATTCCTGGGGGTGTTGCAAAGTGAAATAAACTAAATGAATTTCTATCTATCTTTTTGTGTCAGGTGCAAGTAAAAGATTAGGAATGACTTTTCTCTCACAAGCAAGACTTTTTGGATTTTAGATTTACAATATTATAAAATAAAAATTAAACTTAAAGAAAAAATAACTCAAACTATCACTCAAATGGACAAATAAAATAACTCACAGGAGGATTTGATAAACATATTGCTTTTGACATATAAACAACACATGGTTCTAAGAAGTAACTAACTGAGCTGCATACAAAACTATCACTTAAATGGACAAATAACATCAATTCAAAGCTTGATTTTAATTACCCACTTTGAATTCCATGCTTAATAAATTAAATAAAGAAATCTCAACCACACAAATAAGTAAAATAAGCACTAAATTGAATAATAATTTCAGCAGCATAAGTTGTAATATCCCTTGGCTAATCTGACCTTGTTTCGCTTATTTGAACCGCAAGGAATATTGTCAAACACTTGGCATACAATGTTTGAAGCCGCTGTAGTGAATTCTTTATTTGTTTTCTTTGGGTTTGTACGCTGCAAATGAAGTTATGGAAAGCTTCTAACAATGCAAAGTTGTTATAGAAATGATATGCTAGCTGTTTTAGACCTTACACACACATGGAATGACTGAAATTAACTAGTACAGCTAGTAGACATTAAGACAAACACTTGTCATGCATCCCAAAGTACACCTACAGCCATTAGGCATTTAAGCAAACAGTTGGCATGAAAGCTAAGTGGCTGATCAATGTTGAATGTCACCTGGAATATCAATCGACCCCAATCTGTAGGTGATGAAGGCGGCTACAGGGGTTTGCAGAATGTAGAAGAAGCAGCCAAAAACTCCTTATTCAATCTTCATCATAAATCTGAACAAACATCTCCAATTTGGTCTCCACAAAGACCACAAAATTGGCAAGGTACTGTAGCGTTTACTGTAGCACGGTACTGTAGTGTGTAATATTCATGGGTACTGTAGCGCACTGTTCACGACACTGTAGCAGCAAATAAATCCTCTGTATGATGTTCTCAGTCTGCCATATACATATGCCCTCAGCTATGCCAATAAATCTGAAAATAAATCCCCAATCAGCACAATGTCAACTTCTGGATGAAGCCAACCCTAGGAGCAACTTCAGATGAATATCTCACACCCTCAGATTGCTGATGCAATGAAGTCTTCACGTTCTCCAATGCCGATACTCTGGACAAGCTGCAGAAACCCCAGCTTCTTCTCCAAAGCCAAGAGACAAGTCTTCTCATCCAAAATCACAATGATCAATCCCCCTTCTCTTCTTTTCAAAAGCCTTATATATATTTCCCATGAAGGTTCGATTTTCTCCAATAAGGCATTAAATCAATTAATGATATTAAATGACATTTAATGATAGAATATTTTCACTTTGTCATTTAATATTTCACCTTGGTAAAAGAGCCACAATTAATTAATTAAATGGTCCCCTTTAATGATACTTGGACCCTTACTTAAGTTATAATATAAAATTATATTATAACTTAATAATATAAGCTCAAAACATTAATGTTTATTTAAACTAAATAAACATTAATATCTCCATTAATACTCAACATTTTTAAACGCCGTCTGAGCTGGGAGCTGACATGATGAAGCTGCATATGACCATACCCCTTTACTAAAAATAGAAGGGGTCCATCTCTAACATCTCAAACTTACTATAAATAGTAAGTATAGCAAATGAAGTCCAAATGATACCAAACGAAAGCCAGATCGAAACACACTGAACTCTGGAGCTGATACAAGCCTTGGGAGACCCTCTATCCATACTCATTAGCCTAAGAGGGTCAGAATGATAGGCTAATCACCAAAAAACCATGTCTGCTAAAATGGGGACATTACATAAGTTTAACTTCAACTATCATTAAAAAATATTGTGCTAGAAGCACTTAATTATAAGTTCGCGAAGCCCAATCTTTGGATTTTAGAATAATCATTCATTATTTGCCAAAATCAGTGTTTTCAAAGCATAACATTAAAAACAGCTGAAAAGCTAGAAATAAAGCATTTTAAGCATAAAAACATTCTATTTGTAAACAAATCTTAGATAAAAGCCGACTAAAACTAGCTGAAAATAAATCCTCCAAAATCTGCCCAAAAACAGGACCTCACATTCCAAAAATAGAATGAACTAAAACCACCTAATCTAAAAGTTCCTCATAGTACTTTTGACCATAGTTACAAGACTCGGACTTGCCTCAGACTCAACAAGCTTATTTTTGACTCGGACTCGGACTCGGTGCCCAGACTTGGCCAAGACTCGGCAAATTGAAAAACCCAAGAAATTCAATTTTTTTGAGGATTTAAAACCTATTTCATGCATCCTTTAATAAATAAACATTAAAGACACAATGATCTCATCAAATAGAAGCACAGACACAAATTTACATTGATCACATAAGTATAAATGCAAATTTTGGGCTTGTGCTGAAGGAAATAAGCTAAACTAAATAACACATTAGAAATATAGATAGTGTCAAATTTCTACAAAATACATGGAATATAAAATCCATGTCATCAAAAGTTCAAAACATATATCAAGTTCAACATAAAATCTAGAGCCTAAAACTTAGAAGTATAAGGCTCAGACAAGCCAATATCAGTGATCACTGATCACTCGACCCCGCAAGTGTCCTACGTGTGCACCTAAGATAGGTCCTGGAATGTTCTCTAGCCATGATCTCTGCCTGTGTCTGAGGCTTAGGCTTAGCCTCAGTGACATCCACATCCTCATCCTCATCTACATCATCCTCGATCTCGGGGTCCTCCAATGGGTCTCCTCGTGCTCTAGCCTCCTCCTTTGCCATCGCTATGCCTCTGCCTCTCGATCCACTTGATCAACCCATTCTAAGTCTTCATCACTGAAGAGAGGATCATCAAGCTCAGTGTTCCACTCTGCCTGTGCATCAACCTCCTCTAAAGTGATAGGAGATGTGTTAGTGCCCAAGATCTGTTTGTGATGGAGGCGAAGGTTGTAATGAACAAACACAAGATCATTCAACTTTTGCACTGCCAACCTATTGCGCTTTTTGGAGTGAATGTGCTCGAACATGCTCCAATTGTGCTTACATCCTGAAGCACTACATGGCTGGCTCAAGATACGAACTGCAATCTTTTGTAGATTTGGCACCTTATTGCCAAACATCTCCCACCATGCATCTGAAACAAAAAATAATTAAAATCATTTCGATTCTATAACTTTGAGTTTGTGATAATGGTAATAGAATCATAGATAGAAAAGTTTAAAATTTAAATTTTAAACTATGCCTTGATTAGATTTTTACTTGGCATCATTTGTGTCCGGTTTCGCTTGCATATGTCTCGTGAGAAGAAGTCTCCTTGTGCATTCCTAAACATCTCTACTTCATGGACTATGTGTTCTCCAACTGATAAATCAGGTGACATTCGCTCTACAACTTCGTAGAGCCCACTCAACACCTCGTCATCGGTCTTGAAATCAGGGCGAAACTGGAATGCGATTTCTCGTGCGTACGAGAATATGAGACTACGAGTACGAGAATACATGTACGGGGAGAAGATTACAAGAATATTCCTTTAGGGTTAGGGTTACTCTTTGTTAGACGACTTTGTATGTTGCCCTAAAATTGTATGTTATAAGTGGCTGGAATGTATAAGGCATATATATGTTGTTGTACTGATTTACTGGATAATAAGAAAAGATTGGATGGCTGTGTTTTATGGATGCAGCCCATCTTGGGTGAACCACATTAAATCTTTGTATTTCTGTGTTGTGGTTTTTTTCATCTTTGTGCATTTGTATTTGCATATAATTTTTAATTCGTATTTGCTCCGGATTTGCCTAAACCCTAACACTTCCGACCCAAATACAAAAATTTAAATTTAACTCCCAAGGAATTTTATATTCAGATATCAGTATTGGGTATGTCCCTGGCAGGCCTTGGGTACTGCTCGGGCACTTGGGTTCCCTTTGGGTCCACAAGGAACCAAGGCAGTACCCTGGGCATACTTGGGGATGAACCTGAACTGCACCAATACTGGGACCATACAGGTAAGTGTACTTGAGCTAAAGCTACAGTACTTGCTAACATAGTTATAAAAAAGATCAAAAGGGCTAGAGTCAAGTGGTGTGCCCCTCGATGGGGAGACTAGAATTGAACTTTGACGGAGTGACTTGTGGGAACCTAGGCATTTCTGATATTGGCGTTGTTGTTCATAATGAAAAGGGAGAGATGCTATGGATTGTGTCAAAGAAATTGTAAGATGGTATAGTCAAAGAGGCGGAATTCCTGGCATTGTTAACAAGATTGCAGGTCTGCAAAGACAAAAGCATTTCCAATGTGGATATTAAGGGCAATTCCTGAATCTGTACCAGCACCATTTTGTAGCTGGAATGTCATAAACTGGGAATTGCAGAACAGAGTAAAGTCAATTTGGTTGGTACTAGACATCATGAACAATAACAACATTAGCCGCTGCTACAAAGAGGCAAATCACATGGTTGATTTTCTTGCAAATCAGCCCTGTGAACAAGTAGAAGATTTGATCCTTTATGATAAATCATCAAGTTGGGGTGACTTGCCAATTGATTGACAGTTATGTGGCTGTGACATCCAGAGTACCCCTCCCTCCCCTTCCAAGGTTAGTTGTATAACATGGGGCAACTGGCAATTTAGAGTTTCCTTACATATCACTGAGCATACACTTACATAGTATGACGCAAGGCATGCATTCTATCACAAATCAATATGCATTTTCGTGGGATCGATTGTGTTTGTCTTTTTGAGGACTCCTCTTCACAAATAAGACAATTATTCAATATTTGATTTGATGAAATAGAGACAGCCTTAAAAAGGGTCATTGGCTGCAATGCTTTGGGTGACGAGACATGTTCATGATTGTTGACTGTTGGAACTATTCTTATCGAACACTATCCTCGTTCTTGGGAGGAAGCATTGGGACAAGCTGGTCATGAATAAATATGTCCAAAAACTGTAGAAAAACCCTGTCTTAAACTCTATCTCTGCCTTCAACAAAGACCCATGCTTGGGGAGCCTTGGCAGTGTTGCAGGCATCTTAACAATGTGGTAAAGTGAAGACCTAAAACAAGCAATCACTTTGTTCCAAGATGGAATAGAGAGGGACGTGGAACTTTTTACCTTCTTTAAGGGACACCATCCCAACATAATGTCATTAATTTTATTCAGGGAAACACCAATCATAAATTTTTTTAATTGCTGTAATAATTGCTTGACCGCAGCTGTTAGACATTTTCCATACTTGAGGACCCATGTTTAGAAATTTTCTGACAGCCACTAGCAAATGTAATTGCTAGAGCTGCCGTTATATTTCTAGTTCTGCCAAATTCATTAATTTCAATCCTCATTTGAGGGCCCAACTAAGAAGATAATTAGAGGAAATATTGAATGCCTCCACATCAAGCACACAGCAGCCAAAATAAAAGCAAAACTGCAACAACAAACCAAGAAAAAGACCTGCAACACAGAAGAAATCAGATGACCCAAATTTGCTGGGAGAAAATCCTTTTGGGTGTACAGGATGACATGGGTCCTGGAATGCTCCTGCTTCATATTCCCCTATATTGGTGTCAAACCAGGAGCAGATACATAAACATGTCTGTTCATTACATGTGTTGATTCTTTGAGTGTTAACAATGTGGTGAGGTTTCTACTCCAGTTTTGGATGTTACTTCTAGATGTAATATCCCATTGGGTGAAATATTATCATTGTGCCAGATCATAGTTGTTTCTGAGCACCCATACTTACCAGATCCAATCAATGAGTTGAAGGGAGAACACACTTGCATTCTTAGAAGTCTTCATCCCACTCTTTCATCTTCTTTGGCAAATTGAACAAAATTAAAATAGATGACAATTATGTTCAACCTTTACTGAGCTCTACTTATAATTTTGTTTGTCAGAGTCTCTTCATACTTATTAAATCAAGGAAAATATTATCGTACTTTAAAACAGGACAGTATATGTAATACAACTACGTAGCAAATGCATTTATTAACATTGGACATTGTATACAATAGAAGTACTGATTGTGGTTACATATAGCGTTGCTCCATGCTCAACTCTTACCATGTATTCTCCCATGTGCAAACAAGATTTGCACAGGAGTCTAGATACTTTATCCTTGAACAATCTCTGAATTGAACTTATGGCGTTCCAACAATTTAAGTCATTTCCAATTTCAAATGTTTGCAATCATATGAACCCTGTCGCAATGCAAAATGAATCAAAGAGGTTTAATTGTAAAGTGCTACTTCCCAATTGTCTTTTTATGCAGGAGATAACATACATAATCAAATATTAAATAGAAATTCTAACCCTCTTACCACATTTGCAGGAAGAGATAGAAAAAGAGGCTCCTAGTTTAATGAAAGAAGCGGAACGTTTTTTTGTGTTGACCCATATTGACCGTCTGTGGAAGGAACATTTACAAGCAATTAAGTTTGTCCAGCAAGCTGTGGGTTTGCGTGGTTATGCTCAGCGAGATCCACTTATAGAGTACAAATTAGAAGGCTACAATTTGTTTTTGGAAATGATGGCTCAAATTCGGCGTAATGTTATATATTCCATTTATCAGGTCAGTCTTGCACATGTGTTCTGCTAAACATTCATGTATTATAGTTTTAAATATTTGTATAGATTCTGAAAATTTTACATTTTTAGTAAAATGTGTTTTGTAAGTAGTCAGAAAATCTGATTTCCAATGCTTACCTAGATTGCATTAACTGTTTGCAGTTCAAACCAGTAATGGTCAAGGCTGCAAAAGATCAAGCTCCCAACCAGGGTAGGAAAGATCCAACTGGTCAGCAAGACACAGTCAATGGCATGAACTCCCAAATAACTGATGATAGTGACTCAGTCCCTGCAGCTCAAGTTTCATCATAGTTTGTTGAACACTGCTAGAGCAACTAATGGGAACGGATAAGCAATAGAAGCTTAAGAATTGACATTATAATTGTGGTGTAGCGTTATTTAGCAGGTTGATATACCTGAATATTCATTTGGGATTTGTGGATTTGTAAATCTTTTCCACACCTAAGATGTATCATGTACATTATTCATTAAAAAAAAATTAATAGACCAAATATTTAGTATTTAGATTTCCCAACGGTATAAATATGTTCTATCCATATTACTTCATTGCCATTTTAAGGACATTCATCCTCTTAGTAGTGATAAGTTTATAAACACGATATTTTTCTGATAAGTTTATGAACAATACGTTAAGGGTAACATTGAAGCATGTTGAATTTCAAATCAAGCCTAGAAATAACAGCTAGAATTCATCGTTATTCTTTTATGCATGTTTTAGTGATGTTGCTTGCAATATAATATGTCATCTTCACTACACTCTTACAATAGATTTATTTTTCATTCAATATCAAATAGTTAATGTATGGAGTGGCTAAGGAAAGAAAGTGGATGTGTTTGTAACATTGACCCTTCTCCAGGAAAAATAAGATCTTACCTATGGTTGTAATTGTGAATTAGGAAGCCATTTATATTAATAGAAAATTAAAATGAAAAAGAAAACCTCTCAATAAGGCTGAAAATAACTATTAAGGTAACACAATGATTATTTCATTTCATCGGTTTAAAATTCATCTCTACATTAAAAGTTCAACTTGTTCACGCTTTTATCTTAAGATGGATGATGGTGGCTGTTTGTTTGGCTTGAATGATTTGCAGATGCCAGGTATTTAGAGGGAAGAAGTGGGCTATGATATCATAATTACCCTAGGGTATTACCCTTACAAAATTATGAAAAAAATAATCAGTACAGTTGGAATTTCAACTTCAACTCGTGTATATGGATGACAATTTGTGTATCCTTACCAATATGTGAGTCCTCTAAACATTATTTTCTCTAAAATTTTGGTAATTCTGTAATTTTCATCTTTTCTGTAAAATCGTATAGTTCTTTTATAAACTTTCGTTGTTAATGTATATTTGTTGTGGAAGCCTTTAGAAAGCCATTTTGGTAATAATTGTCTTTCAAAAACATTATTACCCATGTATAGGGTACTTTCATGGTCTTTATTCTCACATTTCTCCTTATCTTATGCACTCTTCGACATAAAATAATAAATGTGGGAATAACTATAGTTGGTCTTTTTTCATATTCCATTTGTACCAGTCCCTCCATTTTCTAGGGATGGACTTGTTGCATTGCCAATTCCCAAGCTTGATTGTGAATGTTAATACATCCTCTTTACTCTATAGTACCTAACTTACTTCCCTTTGTCATGATAGCATTCAACCACTCTCAATAGTTAGTGAAAAATGTTTTCTCTTCCATCATCACCAATCCTTGGTTTGCATTAATAGGACTCTCAAAATTACCAATGTTCATCCTTTCATTGCTTTTTATATCATTTTAATTTAGAAATATTGTTTTACCTTTGCACCTCCCTGTTAGATTTGACTATGAAGCCACTCGAGATCGAAATGATTGAAGAAAAGAAAGAACAAAATTTCAGAGATAAAATAAAATCAGCGGTTCTTCAGCACTAATGAAATAGTTAGAGGGAGAGGTCACTGTTGTTTATATAGAAAAATAAAGGCAAATAATTCTACAATGAGGAATAACTCAACTACCCAAAATGGGTGGGAGTTTTAGCTAGTTGCTAAATGCCAGATTACATTGTTGCACCTATTTAAATAAAGACAAACAAATGTATGAAAGGTAACAATTAAATCCGGAAGGGGGTGTGAGACTCAGCTATCCAAAGGTGGGGTAAGAGTGACATGTAACTAATGGATTATGCTACATGTCCTCATATTAATTGTGAATGGAGAAAAATGGCTGAGATCTTATTAGATTAAGATCCAGATTTATTCCACCATCTTCAATAGAGTACCTGCAAAAACACACATGAAATACTAAAACAAACTAACATCCAAGTTAATTAGGCATTTTAACTCTATTGCCTTTCTATCTTCAAGATCTAGCAATAAATAGTCATGCTCTTAGATTTTAGCACTTGAACACCAAAAGCTATGAAGAATGAAAGAAAATGATTCAAAATCAAAAGATAAGCGTGCAAGTAAACAAAACAACGTTACAACACCAAGATACCAATAATCGAGAGAGAGGCAAATGAGAGGTGCAAATGGCTTTTTTAGATGTCCTCATAGGAAAGACAATTCGAGGGATGAATGTGGGATAACGAAGGTAGTTAGAGATCAAAATTTATCCCCCATTCACTAAATGATTGTGATGGATGGGGAATGAAGGAAATATATTGAATGGGTGGGATATGGTGGAGATTAGGTGGATATAAGGGTTTTATGAAATAATAGAGATAGATAAATAGATAATGCAATAATTTAATAATTTAAAATGGAGGAAGATTATTTAATGAATTAATGAAGCTCAATGATTTAGAAAAATAATACCAACTTCAGTAATAGGATAGTTATGAGATATAATTTATGTGTCTACATTAACCATTCTAATATAACCTTAAGCAAGTTTGTTGAAACTAAGTAGCTTTGGTAAGATAAATGATTGAATGAGAGACTTCATTTATCTCTCATTCAATCATCTACCTTATCGATGTAACTACAAGCTAATGGTAGACTTCATGATTGAGTGAATAAACTTGTTATAATCATCTTTATATGCATTTCACAGTCCAAGCATCGGATTGCACATTTCGACACTTGAACATCATTACCAAATGTCATCGATCGTGCTATGACCATATTAAACAGATCGGATTTATGATATCTATCATAGTTATCATATTGTTATCATATGATAACTATAATAGTTATCATATCGTATTACACTTGCATCATACCGATTTGTTATTGGGTGTTATAATAATAAAATAGCATTCAAAACATATTGATTTGTTATCAGTTAATATTAAAATAGCATTTGATTTGAACCGATAGTTATTGGTAAACCTTTTAGTGAGTCGGTGCTTGTGAATCGATCAAGACATGTCTTGATCAGGCATGTCAAGAGACATGTCTGGTCAAGGCATGCCTTGATCGTTGGACATTACATATATGTATATGCCGTGAGGAATGCTGTAGCAATCATTGAAATCAATAAATGTTGTCTACAACAATCTACAATATAATAAGGAACAGTCAATAAAACAGTAAAAGAATATCTAAATTCTTATAACTTTAGATTTGAACATAAATTTGAATAACATTTACATGGTATCAGAGCCAGGTTGATCGAACCTAAGGCATTCAAATTTGAGAAGTTCAAATCAAGGATATAAACATCACATTTCCCATGGCTAATGCTATCAAATTTGAGGATAGACTTGAAGGAGGCGATAATTTCTCAGCATGGAATTCAGAATTAAAATGATTTTAAAAGAGAATAAAGTTGAATCATTTGTAAGAGTTGAATCTAAAGAACCAGAGAATGAACCTGATAAATCGACATAGATTGAAGGAAATGAAAAGGCCATGAAGATCATAGCTGATGGAGTGAGAAATCACATTATGCCAACAATAACAAAGCATGAGACTGCCTACCATATGTTCAAAGCACTCGAAAGTGCATTCGAGATAAACAATGCAAGTAGAACCTTGGCTCTAAAAAGGGAAATGAATCATATAAGTATGAACAAAGGAGAGTCAATCAATGCATACTTTATGCGGATATCAGCCCTAAGGGATGAACTGGCAACGCTTGGATATGAGATCCAAAGCAAAGAGCTAACACTCATTGCTCTAGATGGGTTGCCCAGTACATGGGAAACTTTCGTCCAAGGCATTAGTGCAAGGGCTAAATTTCTGAAATTTGAAAGGCTAAGAGCAGATTGTCTTCAAGAGGAGTCAAGGTTAAATAAGAAGGGGATCAAGCAAAAGAACATAGATGAAGATCTCCATGTTCTAAATACCAACTCCAACAAGAAAAACAAGAAGAAACATTTCAAGAAGAGAAAGAACCGACATGAGAAAGGATCATATAAGAAAGACAACTCCCACATTCAGTGCTTTAGGTGTGATCAATATGGACACTATGTAGCAAAATGTCCGAATAGAATCAAACAACAAGCTACATTTGCAAAAGTGAAAAGGGAAGAACATGACTCTGAGAAGCATGTATTTTACTCTGCCCTCTCTAGCCAAGTATCCAATAAATCTAACACCTGGATCTTTGACAGTGGGTCTTCAAGACACATCACTGGGTATAGAGAATTATTGGATTCCATGTTAGAAGAAATTGATGAAGAAGTAACCATTGGTGATGACTCTACACATCCAGTGAAAGGCGTCGATACCTGCACCATTAAGCTGAAGACAAGCATGTCCCTCCAACTCACTGGAGTCCTATTCGTTCCCGACATCAAGAGGAACTTAATCTCTGTATTTGCACTTGAAGATGATGGGTACATAAAAACCTTCATGAATGGTAAAGTTCTAGTATGGCCACAAAACTCTTCCATTGAGAAGGCTATAACCTTAGGGCATAGAAAAGGCTATTTGTACGAGGTATGTACTGAATCTAACCTAGCCGTACTTTATGAGATTGCAGATTCTAATGAAATTTGGCATAGAAGATTAGGTCATTTAAACTTTCGTGCTTTATGTTCAATGGAAAAATTAGTAATTGGTTTGCCTAAGTTAAAACAATACCATTCTGGTACATGTAAGGGGTGTGCCCTAGGCAAAAATACTAAGAGTTCCTTTTAGAATAGTTTTAGGAAAACAAGCAATGTTTTAGAACTAGTTCACTCTAACCTATGTGGGCCAATGTCTGTATCATCATTAAGAGGGTTCCTTTATTATGTAATATTCATTGATGACTTCTCCAGGAAGACTTGTATCTACTTTCTTAAACATATAGAATCTGAAGAGATCCTCAAGAGATTTAAGGAATTCAAATCTCTCTCTGAAAACTCTTCCGGAAAGAAAATAAAAATCCTAAGGACTGATAATGGGAGGGAATATACCTCAGACATTTTTAGGGAATTTTGTAAAGAAGCTGGGATTAAGAGGGAGTTCACTGTTCCTTACAACCCCCAACAAAATGGGGTTGCTGAGAGGAAAAATGGAACCATTGTAGAAGCAGCCAAAGCCATGCTTCTTGATCAAAACTTAGAAACTCATCTTTGGGCAGAAGCCTCCAACATTGTTGTATACATACAAAATAGATGTCCTCACTTCCACATTGAAGATAAAATTCCTAAAGAAGTTTTCACAGGGATAAAGCCCGATATCACTCACTTTAGGATATTTGGATGCCCTGTTAACTTTCATATACCTAAAGAGAAAAGAACAAAACTAGAACCCTCTGGAAGAAAAGGAATCTTTGTTGGATATAGTGAAACCTCTAAAGCCTACATAATATTTGTGCCTGGACATAGCAATATTGAACTTAGTAGAGATGAAATATTTGAAGAAGCCATAGCCTTCAAAAGGGCTAAATACTCTATTGAGCTCAAAAGAAAATCAAGTACAAATTCCTCCCCAAGAAATCCCTAAGAAAAAACCTCTATGGGCTTACAAAACAATGGAAGATGCAAAGGACTTTGCAGCTCCTTCAGGAACTTTTAGAGAAAGTAAGAGGCCCTGAAGATTTACTAGCTATGTAGCCCTAATGAATGATCTCTCCATATGAGAACCCGCTAATGTATCAGAAGCTCTTAAACATTAAGTTTGGAAAGATGCCATGTCTGAGGAATATAAATCCATTTTAAACAATGATGTTTGGGAAATT
The DNA here is from genome assembly GCF_030272615.1 of Cryptomeria japonica. Taxonomy (NCBI): domain Eukaryota; kingdom Viridiplantae; phylum Streptophyta; class Pinopsida; order Cupressales; family Cupressaceae; genus Cryptomeria; species Cryptomeria japonica. Next base: position 682,469,854 of record NC_081405.1, on the reverse strand, counting down.
GTTCCCAGGCCAAAAGGAAAATCTGTTGTTTCATCCAAGTGGCTATTCAAAATCAAACATGTTGCAGATGGTAGCATAGAGAAACATAAAGCCAAATTTGTAGCCAGGGGGTTCTCACAGAAAGAGGGAATAGACTATGATGAGACATTTGCTCCAGTTGCTAGATACACCTTAGTTAGAGCAGTACTGGCCATTGCAGCAGCCAAAGGTTGGAAAGTCCATTAGATGGATGTAAAAACTGCTTTTCTGAATGGGAAAATTGAGGAGGAAGTCTACTTAGAACAGCCAGAAGGGTTTGAGATCCACAATGTAGAATCACGTGTGCATATTAAAGAAAGCCCTATATGGAATTAAACAAGCCCCCAGGGCCTGGTATGAAAGAATTGACAACCATCTCATGCGATTGAGATTCTCAAAGAATGATGCAGATCCAAATCTATACTTTAAGGAAGTCAAAGGTGATATGTTGATATTGATCTTGTATGTTGATGATCTTTTAATTATAGGAGAAGATCACCTTATTGGCCAATGTAAGAAAGACCTTGAGAAGGAGTTTGATATGAACGACTTAGGCCTTCTACATTACTTCCTTGGATTGGAAGTTTGGAAAACTCTGACAATATTGTACTTAATCAAGGAAAGTACACCTTAGACATATTGAAGAGATTTGGTATGATGAACTACAAACCCATGACTTCTCCTATGGAAACAAATCTTCACAAACTAAAGGAGGCAACAACAGACTCCCCATTGGTAGATCCTACTCTCTACAGACAAATGATTGGATCATTGGTGTACCTAGTCAATACTAGACCTGATATCTGTTATCCAGTAAATGCCTTGAGCCAGTTCATGTGTGAACCTAAGGAGATACATCTTATGGTTGTGAAACACATTATGAGATACCTTCAAGGTACTCTTAACTGTGGACTTAAGTATGAGAAAGTTGATTTGGATCTTCATGGGTTCACTGATTCGGATTGGGCTGGAAGTGTGATTGATAGGAAAAGCACCTCAGGGTGCTGCTTCAGTTTGGTTTCATCGATGATATCTTGGATTAGCAGGAAACAGTCATCAGTAGCTTAGAGTTCTACAAAGGCCGAATATATTGCAGCCTCCATGGCTGCAAGAGAAGCAATATGGCTCTGGAAACTGCTGGTGGGATTATTCGGTAAGCCACTAAAACCTACTATAATTCATTGTGATAATCAGAGTTGTATAAAACTCTCTGTGAATCCTTTATTTCATGATAGATCCAAACACATAGAGACTCATTATCACTATGTGAGAGATATGGTAGACAAGAATGTAATTCAATTACAGTATATCAGTACAGGAGACCAGACAACAGACATACTTACCAAACCTCTATCCATAGTGAAAGTTGAACACTTCAAGAAAAGTCTTGGTATGATTGAGTTGTAATTTGTTTTGTAATCTGTACTAATATATGAGATGTTTAATGTGTAAACTTCTTTTGTCGTGTTATGACTTTATGGGCACCACCCCCTATGTACATTTCTAAAAGGTGACGATCTTTTAGACAATGAACACTTGTATTAAACATTATAAGGTAACGATCTTGTAATGTTGATATCATGTTGACTTGATATCATCCCGACTCATGGATGTGCCATGATATGTTATGGTAGACATTATGTGAAGCAATGTTAGTGCACATACCATAACCTAGATATAAGGGAATTCAACCTTCTCAAGTATTTTATATCCAAGGTATCACGTGTTATGCGATACTGATATCACGTGTTATGTGATATCTATATCACGAGATGATGTGATATATTGCCGTGTCACTTATTATGTGATACATCATGTCACGAGCATATGTGATATGATCCTTTGTATTACGAAGTCATGTAATACATTCTATTATGAGAAATGTGATGCTTATTTCAATGTTTACACAGGTCTCTAGTTATCTTCCCTAGCTAAGAGGGAGTGTTGAAACTAAGTAGCTTCGGTAAGATAAATGATTGAATGAGAGACTTCATTTATCTCCCATTCAATCATCTACCTTATCTATGTAACTACAAGCTAATGGTAGACTTCATGATTGAGTGAATAAACTTGTTATAATCATCTTTATATGTATTTCATAGTCCAAGCATCGGATTGCACATTTCGACACTTGGACATCATTACCAAATGTCATCGATCGTGCTATGACCATATTAAATAGATCGGATTTATGATATCTATCATAGTTATCATATGATAACATCGACTGATGTTATCATATGATAACTACAATAGTTATCGTATTACACTTGCATCATACCGATTTGTTATCGGTTGTTATAATAATAAAATAGCATTCGAAACATACCGATTTGTTATCCGTTAATATTAAAATAGCATTTGATTTGAACCAATAGTTATCGATAAAACTTTTAGTGAATCGGTGCTTGTGAACCGATCAAGACATGTCTTGATCGGGCATGTCCGGTCAAGGCATGCCTTGATCATTGGGCATTACATATATGTTTATGTCATGAGGAATGTTGTAGCGATCATTGAAATCAATAAATGTCGTCTACAACAATCTGCAATATAATAAGGAACGGTCAATAAAACAGTAAAAGAATATCTAAATTCTTATCACTTCAGATTTGAACATAAATTTGAATAACATTTACAAAGTTTAACATCTGTAAAAAAATAAATTCCCTAACATAATGAAAATTAAACATCTACTGGCACTTCCTTCTCTTGGTTCATTCCATTAAAAGATAACACTACAATTGTTCTTAAGATGTTTACTTTATTTTGAATATCTCTTAGCATGGATACTATTGATTTGTGTATCATTTTTGAGGTGCTTTCTCTCATCTAACTTCTAGCCCTTGGAATTTTCTTCTTTAGGTTTATCCAAGTTCACCCTGTGGATTCCCTTGATTGTTCTTACTATTATCTATAGTAGGGCTCAGTCGCATCTCTACCCCGTTCCCAAGGCTAATAGTACTAGTAGTAGTTGAATTGGATTTCTATCCTCGGAATAGTTGCTTGCTAATGACTTCCCACTATAAATTATTTAAGATTTTAATGGAAATATTAGAAATTGCACACCCTTGCAATTTCACATTATATTTTGGGCTTTCTTTGGAGTTTTTTTCCCTTACTATGTTTTAGGGATCATTTTTAGCTTTAACCTTGAGTTGCTTCCTTCACTAGGTTGCTAAGTTTATTTATCACATTCCAATTATTTTTTGTTGAATTAAGACCATATGTCAACTTTTGATTGATTTTTTCATGATATGAGTAGTGTGCAAATGTCCACACAACACATTAATGTCCTACAATCTAAAAAATAAAATAAACATGGGTTTCTTACCTGGCTACATGTCCTTATTGTAATGCCTATTTGAAAAATGTTTCCTACATCCCAATCTGACCCATCAACTTTTAAAGAACTTTTTAAAGAAAAGTTATCTTTCGATTTGACCTCCCATGTGTCCAACAACAAGAACTTTCTTTTAGTTATGCTTTGGTTAAACTTACATCTATTTTTGAAGTTTGTTGAGGGACTCTCATTGATAACTCTAGGTGTTCACTTCTCTCTTCTACATCATGTAGGTAATATTGCTTCAAAAAATTAGTTATCTTTTTTGAATAATATTGTGGCTTTCCTTATCATTTTATTCTTCATTTATATTGGCAAATCTCCAGGTTTATCTAATTTCATATACCCATTAGTTTACGAATCCTTGAAGACCTGGGATTTGATTTTCATAGCTTTATTTCAATTAGGTTAAGTGGACAAACATTTTTAATATTCTATTTGTTTGTCTATGGAGGTTGAAAGACCAAAATAGAGTTCAACCATTCATTTTCTTATCCCTAGCTATAGGTTATTTGATTTATGTTTCTCACATGGAAGCTTGCACTCTTGTAACCCTCTTTTCAATTTCCTTCTTTCTCCAGAATAGATAAAATTGTCATTTAACATTATTTTTTAAGTTATAGTCAATTCTATTTTTTGATGTCTTCTTGTGTTTGTTTTCTTGTGCGTGAATAAGCCATTTTAGGCCTTAAACTAGATATTTGATTAGTATGTTGGATAATAATGTGTAAAATGGATTGCAATTTGTTGAGCAAACACCCATGCATTATGATTCTTTCCTTCCTAATATTTATAGTTCTAGATTTAGTTTATTGATTTTGTTTTTAGTTTCTTGTAAATTAGTATTTTACAACCCAATTTTCTATTTTGATTTGATAAAAGGCATTACTTTTCAAGTTGAAACAATTTAGAATGATTTTGTTCATTTTGCAATAGAACAATAGCAAAAATATCTTTTCCAATAAGTAGTTCTATCCTCCAACAAAATTCATAAATGTTAAAAGGAAATAAAGTACATTATTGGCTAAATAGATTTTTTGACATTACATTAATATTTGCCTCATTGTTTGTATGTGCAATGGTTTGATGACAAAGTCCATATCTAACTAGTTTAGATGATAAGCAATATTACCCTTGTTGGTGATGTAGGATAGCATTTGTTTCCTATTCTAATGTTCCTTATGTTGGGTCTTGAAATCACTACTCCACATGGCGATCCCACTTGTTGAATCACTTTATGTTGTGGGCCAATGGCGTGGCCTTACTACGATCTTTCACCGACGAGTTCCCAAAACTCATGCTTGAGTGACACATGGCGCAATATAAAGGAACTCCCTCTAAAATGTTGTCACAACTTTTTCTTTTGGGGGGATTACACTTGACTACCACGTGTCTCCAAGAACCAATAGCGTTGTGCAAAAGAAAACCGACTATCCTTTGGATGGAGAATGTTTTCCATGGCAACAAATGTCTCCATCCATCCCAAAAACAAAATAGTTAGCCCAAAAGATTATTGAGGCAACTTTTAAAAACAAAGACCCCAACATGGATGAAATAGGAATATTGTTTCTATTAATACCTCAAGAGAATCAATCCAACATGTAGAACTTTTATGTATAGTTTTGGCAACTTTAAGGGATCTTTGCCTGTGGATATGGGACCCAAAATTCTCTAATTTGTGGACCAAAATCCAAAATTGTAAAAATGAAATACTAGATCCAACAAACTTATAACCTTTGAAGGGTGAGTTGAAGGATGCCCACTTAGTTATAGAGGGTTGAGCTTTCTTCTCTAGAGCATCAAAGACTATCCAAGTCAATAATTTCTTTAAAAGAGAAATTATGTAGATTTTGCACAACTCACATTTGAAACTCAAGTTGCATAAGCGGCTTAAGAATATCTTTGATCTCTGTGATGTTTGGTGCTTGATCCAAATCCTAAAAAGAGGTATAGTCTCTCTGTTTATGTCTTAATTGGACCAATTTCTCAATGTGTCCCTTCATTTCCTTAACCACCTACTCCAAAGAATTTAGATTGGGCTTGCACTTTAAGGCAACTTTGTTGCACCTTAAGAACTCGCTCATTGTCACAAGAACCTACATTTTTTGTTGAACCCACCACATGACTGAGAAGGGGGGGGTAGGGGTGAATCAGTTTGAACAAATGCTTAAAAGTTGATATTCAAAATTTAAACCACAAGTATATAATCTCAGCAAAAACAAATCATGAAAGCAAGAAACACAACAAACACATGAACACCTAAATAACATGGAAAAACCAATTTGGGAAAAACCACGGTGAGAATCAAACTCACAATATAAAACACTTTTCTCCTGAGAGGACTTGTAGAACTAAGGCACACAACCTTAGGGAAAGATACAAATGACTTGCAATGCTAAAACTTACTATTTCAGGAAAAGATACAAAAAGCTGCCAAGAGACTCATTGTTTTCTAGCAAAGAAAGGAATAGTTGAATTGAATGAAAAAGATCTCTTGATCATGAAATTGACCTTGAACCATTAAATTAGGCAATTAATATCATATCAAACTCTTCTGATTCCAAAATACAATCTCTGAACTTTGTCACACTGAGAATATCTTCATCAAAGTTCTTCAAAATAGTCTTTTGCACATCTCCAATACCAAATCTACTTGTAAGTCTTTTGCCCCTTTGACAAATCAATTCACACTCATTCCACCACACTTACTAATACATCCACACTATTTTATATACAAGATTAATCATCAAACCCTTAACTAGGTCGGCCCACAAATAAAATATATGTTTACATAAATTTGGCCACCTGGTCCTAAAATATCACACGTGGTCCACTCTTGGAGATAGAGAGAACCCAAAAAAATTATAATACAACATTTTTAAATGATTCCAATGAACTGCACACACTAATAAATCCTCCAAGGTCGACACCAAATGAAACATGTAGATGAAAAATGAAGCATGCTAACCACTTGGCCCAAAAACATTCTCCAATACATGAAAATCAATTTGGATATACACACACCATGGTGAGACCCATATCAACATCCAAACTCGACCACCAAGGCATATTCAAAATGAAAAATTATGATCCAAGTAGAATGCAACATCCCAATTTCAGGTCCTCCCTATTAAACTTGCTTTGTATAGGGTTTCGGGTCCCTTAAAAACATGTTTTTAACTTAATAAAAAACATCCCAATCAGCTGGAGATGGAAATAGCTAACACATAGAACTGGGAACATCATAACTCGACTTGCCTATCAAGTTACCAATTGAAAATTGATCTGGAACACTACATACATCACATGAAAAAATCCTCCAAACTGCAACACCTGAATTTACATATCCAAAAGCCACTCGACCTACTCCAGACCTGTTTTGACAGACAACCATAATGTCAGAAGCAACAACAACCAACTCTGCCAATTAAGCAGTAGAGGACCTACAAAATAGATAGTGCAATGTACACGGAGCATATACATCATATGCATAACTATATCACATAATCTTCACATGCTGAAGGAATGCAAGACATTCTTCCACTGAGATATTTAATATTGTTTCCTACATATTAATCCTTCTATTGAACTTCCCTTCCAAAAATACATCGACATCTACATCAGATAATTCAATAACATTAGAACACATAAATAGTCTTTCCTGCATATTGGAACTTCCACTACATCATCATTACTTCATCATCATACTGAAATCCATAAGTACTCTTTCTTGTATATTGGGACTTTCACTATATCATCCTTACTTCAACATCCGTGACAACTTAAGATAGGTTGACATCAATGGCAACATAAGAAAGGTTGACATCAATGACAACACAACACAACAACTCAAGTTTCCAACATTCTCCCCCTTTGTCATTGATGAGGACACATGTACCACCAATAGTAAAAGCCAACTAAACTCAAGTTGTAAATCTCCCCCCCTTTGACATCAAGGACAAAAGGCACTACACTAAATATCCCCCCCTGCCCCCCCTGACATCAAGGACAATGAATGATAATTTTGAATATCTCTACTTAGCAATACATCAAACAATAACCTGAAAAATATCACAAGAGACTACAATACTCCCCCTGATAGGGATGTACAACAAATACCTTTTTGTCATTAGAATTTTTGTCTTCCTGGTAACATTATCTTTAGTGATTTATTTCTTTGTTATTCCTGCATTTACTTCTAGACCAGCTTTAGCCCAATAACATTTAGGAGCCTGAATAACTTCTCCATCTATATGCATGAACATTTTTTTGTAGACTTCTGTAACCTCACAAATTAAGAGGTAAACACAAGAATCTCTACCATACTAAAAACATATTCAACAACAATCCACAAGAGGGGTAGTAAAATTTTCATTTCGCTCTCCACCTCAGACATGCATATTGTCCAGTTTTTAGACAAATAATCAACACCACTAGAGTGTGAGAATCCATCCTCACATTTTTCCTCCACCTTTTCATCTGATTCCTTCATCCACATCTTTTGCATCTTCTACTTTCTATATCGATATCAATCTTCTTTATCAGATCATTCTTCCCATTTCTTTCTCTACAGATTTTGGCATTGTGTCCAAGTTAATTACAATTGTAACATATTGAACTTTGTTGATAAACACTAATATTTGTTGTGACATTTATATCTCTTCTAATTCTTCCACTTCTTTTGATAACTCTTCTGCACTCAATAGGTTTATGACCTAGATTGCTGTAAGTATAACAATGTCCTTTGAAAGTTTGAACATTTCTACTATTTGAATTCCACATCATTCTACTTATGCACTTATTAGCCTTTATGACCAAATTTGTTAGAAATGTAACATTAGCCATTAAACAATTGAGATCTTATTTGATTTCTTCATTCACCAGCTCTATGTCTAAGCTTATTACGTGAAGAACAATTACCATTAAAAGTTTATGAGTACCTGATTTGAGTATGAAACCTCCTAGACACATTTTTGTTTCAGATCTAAGGGGAAACATTTTGACTAGAGTTCCTTGCTTGATTCATGACCTTTTCTCTACCAGCTTCATTTTGTTTGAACTCCCAATTGTCTTCTGCTAGATTCTTGTAAATAGGGTTAGGCAGTGGTTCCAATGTCTTTCTTTCCTCTGTCCGATTTAGTTCTTCTTCTACCATCTTTTCCCAACTTTTATCTTTCAAGATATTCATCTTTATTACAGTAGTAGGAGTAGCCATAGTCATAGCTACATCCTTGGTTTGATTACATGCTTGTGCTAGTAAACAATTACCTCCATTATTGTCCACATTGCCATTAGTTCTTGTACCTTCTACAACCAATCTTCTAAAGCTTTCCTTTCTAATTTCACAGCCAGTCCCATGGAATATGACCTTGTACACTTTGCTACACACTTGATTCACACTTAATAGATTATGTCTCAGACCTTGAACATAGCATTATCAATTTTATGCTTACCATCAATAGAGATGCTTCATTTTCCACAAATCGGTGTAGCTTCCTCTCCTACAAACTTGATTTATCCACCATCATATTTCTCAAGGTTAATAAACTTGTCTCTATCACCAATCATATGATTTGAACATCTAGAGTTGATATTCCATGCCTTTTGTTCCACTTTAACATGTAGATTAGATTTGTCTTTTGAATTTTTGGACCGTCTATCATTCTTTTCTTCTAAAGCCAAGAACAAGTATTCTTCATTCGAGTCATCTTCTTCTTCAAATGAGTAGGCCTTCATTGAACAAAAAATCCTCTTCTACTTGTCTCTATCATCTCTTCTAGTATCTCCTTGTTAACCCCTCTATATTTTTCCTTTCCTTTGTTATCATCATTAGGTCTTCCACCATAATCTTCCTTATACATACATCTAGAAGCATATTCTCCTGTTCTTCCATAATTCAAACATTTTGGGGGTAACTTAACTCTGTACTTCCCAGTTTCTCTCCTCAAGATTCTTACAAAGTTCTCTTCCATCTCATCCAAGTATTCATTCTCTTCTGGTTCTTCTCCAGGCTTCTTTGTGGCTTTGAATGTTGCTTCCTTCCTTTTCTTCTTGATGTCATCTAATTTTGCAATCTCAAAGGCAACAAGTGACCCGAGCAGTTGATTCATAGTGCATTTATTCATGTCACGACTTTCCTCAATGTCATGCGTCTTTGATTTCTAGATTTTCGATAGTGTTTCCATCATCTTCCTTACAACTTCACTTTCTTTTATCGATCCACCAACACTTTAAGAGCATTTACTATTCATTCACTCGATGAATGTATCCTTCAATGTTTTCATCATTAGACATTCTCACATTTTTGAACTTGTGCTTTAGATCTGTAATCTTCAAAATTTAAACCACAAGCATATAATATTAGTAGAAACAAATCATAAAATAAAGAAGCACAACAAACACATGAACACTAGATTTACGTGGAAAATCCAATCAGGGAAAAACCACAGTGAGAATCAAATTCACAATATAAATACAATCTGTTATAATGTTTCCTTTGGAACACTATTCTTTTGAGATAGCAACACAAGAGATAAGATATAAAAAGAAAAAGAGATGTAGATATAGAGGTTTAAAAAGAGTGAGAAGGAGAGAGAGGGAGAGATAGAAAGGAATAGATAAATAGATGTTTAAAGGAAGAGGTATACACACACACACACATACATACATACATATATGTATGTATGTATGCATGTGTGTATATATATGTATGTATGTATATGTGTGTGTGTGTGTGTGTGTGTGTGTGTGTGTGTGTGTGTGTATTGTTGTCCTCATTTTTGTTTTCTAAAATGATGGGCCATTACATAAAACTTGTCAAAAAATGAAAATTTTACTCTATGACATGCTTCCTGAGGCAGAATTTCGCCTTATCTCTGGACTGGACTAATCCTTAGTCCATCCTTAAACCACCTTTCAAATTTCATTGCATTTTGGGTCCGTTTGCTATGTTTTTCCTTCAATTTCGGGTTTTTTCTCCTTGACTGTAGGTGGGAAATTTTCAGTTAATTACAAGTGCACTTTATGAAAAATAGAACTTGTAACTTCTTTTTTATTTCCCCCTTGTTTCTTTTTGGCTTTTTAAGTCATTGTAAGAACTTTTTAGACATATTACAAGTGAACTTTAAATTATAAAGTTTAAATAAAACTTGTAATTCGTTTAAAAAGTTCCACTTAAGTGATTTTAAGTTATGGTAGGGGTTTTTCTCCTCCATTACAAGTTTTATAAAGTCACTTTTAGTTGTAATAGGGATTTTATTCCCCTATTACAAGTTGTTTTATGACTTGTAAAAAGAATTTTATTTTCCCTTTACTAGTCTTTTGTTGAGTTGTTTAAAACTTGTAATGGGAGTTTTAGTTTCCTATTACAAGTATTTTAAACTTTTTGTTTGCTCTCACAAACCCGATTTTTTCTTTATGCATGAAAAGTGAACATTTTTAAACTTGCAAATGGGTTTTAGAAACCCGATTTCATGTGTTCTTTGCAATTTTAAACTTGTTGTTCTTTCCCAAAAACCCAACCACCAATATTGGAGGATTTTGTTGAAGATTTCCAACGACTTTTATAGAGAAATTCAAGGAGGAGGAAGGTGTTTTGATTTCATGCCCATTTTCATGCATTTGAAACTCTCTTCACGCCATTTGGAAGACATTGTTGCTGGTTTTATGGTGTTTTAACAACAAAAAAACATGTTTGAAAAATGCCATGATTTTCCTCATCTAAGTGCCACGAATCTTACTTCATTCAAGTCATTTTTGTTTGTCTTGCCTAGGCGTGGAGGTTGGATGTCTTTCTTGACTGATTCTTCATGCTATTAATGGACGTTTTGATACATATCGCGTTTTGACAAAAACGTGGCTAGGTTTTGGAATGTGGTTTATTGTCTATTTAAGAGATTTTATTTCTTCTTTCAAGGATTGCTTCTTGCTTCTTGGAGGATGTTTTGATCGATCAAGGTATGTTCTCTTCTCGTTTTCTTGTTTTCTTTTATTGTTTTAGTTTGTTTTGGTTTCCTTGATCAATTTGTATATATGTTTGTATATGTTGGTTTTGCCTAAAATCGGTTTTGTGAGAGATTTTCCCCTTTGTTCCAAGTTTGTAAAGCAATTTGCATGTTACATTGTCTTTCCCCATTTTCCCTCTTTGCTTGCATTCGGGATTTGAAAACCCGATTGCAAGTGAGATGAAAATAGTTAATCTACCCCTTTGGTTGAAAAATTTTAACCATCTTTTGGTGAAATTCCAAGTTTTTTAAGTTGGAAAAATGCTCATCCTTTCAAAATCGGGTTTTTAAAACCTGATGACAAGTTGAAAGTTCTTCCCATTTTCATCAAGATGATCTTCCCAAAATCTTTTCCTTGTTCACAAGATTCATTCCCATCATTTTCCACATATCAAGATCCCTATTCCCACCATTTCATCCACTCACACCTTCATTCATTTTTTCCATTTAAAGTCTACTTGTAGTTAGCTAGCCATAACCCGAAATTGGTCCAAAATGCAATCAAAAAACACTTGAAAATGAGTTTTAAAGGTCCAATTACAAGTGCAAACTTGTGTTTACCCATTACACATATGAATTGGCATGTTTGTTCTCTACAATTGCAAGTTAATGTTCTTGTTTTTCCCACACATGTAATGCAGCTTCCAAAACCCAAAATTCACTTGTGAGTCCATTTTTGCATCAGTTTATCCCTTCCCTTGTCATTTTGGTTTGCACACACAATCTACCAAATCAATGGATTAAATCATGGGCCTTATTTTACAAGCAGATTTCAAGATTGGATGATGATACAAAGAAGAGATACAACAACAATTCATGGTTGAGAACATAGAATTCTTTCAAGACAAAGATGGTCATAACATGTTAAGAGGAAGGCAACCCTTTCCCTCCTGAAAATCCAGTACTACCCCAAGCAAGAAGATAAGGTTGAAGTTCGTTGGCCAAGGACACAAAGACCATTAAGGATGCAAATTATCGTTTCGGTTCAAGATGTCTTCACTGATTCAAAATACTTCAAGTACTAGCATCCTGAAGCGACATGAAGATCATCACAAACAAAGGATGATGTAGTTAGACTCGTGTCTTTAGACACATGAAATAGTTTTAGTTATGCATTTGTAATTTTGTTTTGACAAGTTACATGTAAAGAAATAACTTTGTAATTGCAAGTTAACTCATCACTTGCACTTTTGTAATTACATGTAAAGCAACTACAAGTTGAGTTCAATTAGGACTGTAGTTAGAATAAGTCATAGTTAGTTGTTGAATAAGTCATGGTGGTTGAGATAATTTCTCAAGTTAGTTAGGATCCTCCCACATTTTTCTCAAGGCTCCTCTCCTATAAATACCTGAGGGGACCTATTATAATTTTAATCTTTTGGCAATGCAACAAAATTCTGCCAGTTTGTATGTGCACTCTAAGACTTTGAGCTTAGATATAAATCAGTTTGATTTCAATAAAAGAGGCAATTTTTGTTGAGACTTTGTGCCAATTCAAGTTGTTATGTGACGACATTTTCTAGAGTTGATTGTGAGTTTTGATCTATTTAGAGTTGATTGTGAGTTTTGATCTATTGTGAAAGAGGGATTTAAATTTAATCTTGCAGACTTTGAGTTGCTAATTGTATTTAGAGTTATATGTTTGGTTTTTAGATTTGGTCTTGCAGACTTTGAGCTTCTTATCATATCTGAAACTAGTGTGAAAAGCTAAAGTGGGAAGATAGCTTGTAGTCTTTGTACTGCTTCTATTTTTTAGACTTGTGCATGTAAGGTGAAGTGCATCATGTAGTTAGACTTTGAGTTGCTACATATTGTGCTTAGTTAGTAGAAAATCATCTAAAAAGGCTAATAGGAGAATAGATAGTTGAAGAATTTGAGCTTTCTTTCTATTTTCCCGTCCCGGGGAAGTGACGAAGGTCATGATGCCTTCATGAAAACTTTGCTTCCCTTTATTTTCCAAAAATCCTACAAAAAAGTCTCATTTCTGTATTTGTTGTGATTAATTAGAAAAAAAGGTTTTAAGGACCCAAAACCTTTACATAGGAGTATAAGAGATCATCAAAAAGCAACCAGATATGCTAGGAACAACTTACAAAAAGACTAGAAAAAACCCAGTCAATCGAAAGGACAACAAAAGAAAGGAACAACAGAGCAGAAAAAACCAAAGAAAACACAACACAACTAAAAAGACTTAAGGAGCTCTTCCACCTTATTCACGAGCTGATCATAGTTTGCCGTGACACCTTTGAATTCTTCCAGGTCTTTGTTTGACTTTTTCTCCTTCTTTTTACCTCTGGTCCTTGTTCTAGGTCCTTGCACTTCTCCCGTGCCATCCATATTAGGATCAATCTCCGGGGAATCCTTCTCCTCTTCCATTTTGTTGATGAGGATTTTTGTGTTTCTAGCTGAAGCCTTCAGAATATTTAAGCTTTGTTCTGCAATGCTTTTGAGGCGTTCTTCAATTTAGTTGACCTTTTTATCAGTTTCCTCCATTCTTTGATCCATACCAATCTCATTATTTTTCCTCTCAGTCAAGTCTTTCTCGATTTTCTCCAACCTGGGGTTAAAGGAGTCTCTGATCTCTTCAGCTTTAGCGACTGTTTTAGTTAGATCCTCAACCTGTTCTACCATTGACTTCCCTCCGCCAAAACTAATAGTCTCCAGAATTTGGACTCTGTGATTTAGCTTCTTAATATCCTCCACAGCTTTCTTGTAACTGGAAATTAGCCATTCAATGGTGTCCACAAAGCCTTTCAAACCTTTTGGAGGAGGACATGAGGAGGGAGATTTCTCACTAGCGTTGTCTTTTTCCATATTGGGGGTGTCTCCAACAGTAACTTTACCAACTTTTACTATTCTCTATTCAGAACCTTCCCTAATGGTCTCCTCCTCCACATTTTGATCGAGGTTCGGGTTCTTTCTCTGCACCTGTTCCTTGAGCTCTGTAATGTTGGCATCCTGTTTCTTCTGTTTGTTCCTTGTCTGAATAGAAATTTTCTTTTTCTTTTTTTGGGGAGACGGGGGTTCCTTCTCAGAATCCTCAAAGACCTCTTCCTCTGAGGAGGAGGTAATTTGGAGAATTTTATCTTTAGATTTATTCTTTCCCTTCAAGGAGGAAGGCTTGGTTCTCACATGTTTTCTTTTATTACCAGCTTCCGCTTCAGAATCATTCAGACTCTCTTCGGACTCACTCATCGAATCACTATTTGACTGTGCACCTAAGAAAAAGAAGAATCTGACCCTTCCTCCTCTGACTCTGAAATAGAAGGTTGAGGGCGGGAAATTTTGTTGGCTTTGAGGTGGTCATAAATCAAAACCATAAGACCTTGATGCATAGCAGTATCACCCTTAGGGTTTTCTTTGTGGGCCTTGATGGTAGCATTCATGGAGCACAACAGAAAATAAGGGATATTGACTTTTTGATCATACCTAAAATGGTTCAACAAAACAAAATGGTAGCCATACACTTTTATGAATCTACCATCCAAAGTTACATAGCACATTATAGCAAATAAGACCTACCTCCATGGTTTAACAAAAGCCCTAGGAGGATAGTAAGTTTTACTTAGCTTAACCAGGCACTTTTTCTCCTTTGCCGTTTCAGAACATCTTTCAATGGCCTCCTTGCTCAATTTCATGTCTCTGTAGTAATTGTTTCCTTCCCTGCGGAGACCCATAACCTGAGCAATGAGGTTGTCATCTATGGAGATTGATTGATCTCCCATCTTCAGAGTGCCCTTTCTCCAATTTTTACAAAAGAACTTAGTAACTGTGGCATCGCGCCCATGGAGCCTCTCCATAAACTTTGAAAACCCACCCTTTTGCAAAATGTTCCAGACCACCTCCTTTTGCTTCCACTCCTTGTAGTTGTTGGGTTTGTAACGGCGTCGGTTTCCTCCCATTTTTTCATTTCATTTTTGTATTTGTTGTTATTTATTTCCAATTGCTATATCTCTTCTATGAAGAGAAAAGAGTATAGTTTTTCTTGAAAGAAGAAGAAAGACTGTTGTTCCATCCTATTTTAGTTATAAGTTGTAGATAGAATGGGGAAGCCTTCCCTTAATTAGGAGAGTTTTACTCACACACTGTAGTTGAAATCACAATTTTGTATATTTCCCCAAGTGTAGAAAATTTTCAACCAAAACACACACACACACACGTATATGTATATGTATATATATCTATATATATGTATATATATGTGTGTGTGTGTATACATATATACATACATACATACATAAATATGTATGTATATATACATGATGTATATATATGTATGTATATATGTATATACTGTATACATATATATGTGTGTATACATACATATATACATATATATGTATACACATATATACATTTATATGTATACACACATATATACATATATATGTATGTATATATGTATATATACATACATATATATTTATATACATGTATATATATGTATACGTATACATATACACATACACACATATACATATATACATACACATATATACATACACACACACATACACACACACACACACATATATATATATACACACATATATATATATATACACACACATATATATACACACATATACATATACATATACACATACATATATATGTATGTATGTATATATATACATACATACATATATATACATACATACACACATATATATATACATATATATATACATACATACACACACACACATAAATACATACATATATACATACATACATATATATACATACACACACATATACATACATACATACATACATACATAATATATATATATATATATATATATGAAGAAAAAGAGAGAGAGGTAGAGATAAAAATATAGATAGGGAGATAGTGAGAAAATGAGGGAGGGAGAAATGGGGAGAAATAGAGATGAGGAGAAGATAGATAGATAGGGAGAGAGAGAGAGAGGGAAATATAGATAGATAGACAGGGATAGGGAGATATATAGATATATATGTATAGAAAGATGCAGATAGAGGGGTGACAAAGAGATGGAGAGAGAGAGAGAGAGAGAGAGAGAGAGAGAGAGAGAGAGAGAGAGAGAGAGAGAGAGAACGCTATATGGAGATGGAGATAGAGGGGACAAGAGTGAGATACATAAGGAGATGGACAAGTAATAGACAAAAAGTTTAGTACTTTAGGGAGAGGGATAGATAAAGAGGGAAAGATAGAGAGATGAGATTCATATAGGAAGGGAGAAACTAAGAGTGTGCATGTATACACATTACAAAGAGAATAAGTAGAGAGATATAAAAAGAGGGAGTAATGGGGAGAGATAAGATAGAAAGAGGGAGAGGGATATATAGGGATATAAAGAGATAGAGGTATGGATGTAATGGAGAGAAAATAGATGTAACTTGTAAAATATAAAGGGGTGAGAGAGAAGGAGAGATGGAAGTAGACAAAAAAGGGGAGAGGGAGAAATAGAGATAGAGGGTGAGAATGAGAAAGGGGGAGATAAAGAGATAGAAAGATAAATATAGGAAGTGATATATGGAAAGGTAGAGAGAGATATAGAAAGAGAGTGGGAGAGATGAAAGAAGAAGAGTGTATAATATCTAGAGAGATAGAGGTAGAGATGGGGAGAGAGAAATAGAGAGTGTGTGTCTGTGTGAGTGAGAGAGATATAAAGATAGAGATAAGGAGAGAGAAACATGAAATGTGTGTGAGTGAAAGAGATATAGATATAGGTATAAAGAGGGAGAAATATATATAAATAGATAGAGAGTGGGAGAGAGAAAGAGAGATTATATATATATATATATATATATATATATATATATAGAGAGAGAGAGAGAGAGAGAGAGAGAACATGCTAGCTAATGTAGCCTTTAAATTTTCTTACTTTTTAGCATTATGGTTTGGTCTTATTGATTCTTTGTTTACCTTAAACCCTAAACCCTAGGTTTTTGCAAAATGGCTAAGTAAAAATTTGTGTACAATTCTTAAGCTTTATGTTCTATTTGATTGGTGACTTGTTTTATCGGTAATCTGTTCTAAGTTGTTGAGTAAAGGGTCCTTCTATTGTGTTGTTACCAACCCCAACCCCTAGGAATTTGTCTCCTCAGTTGTCCTTTATTTTCCTTAAGTTTGTTGTGCTTAATTATCTTTAATCTTGATTAGAGTCAGATCTAATAGTTGGTAGTGTTTCGTGTCCCTTTAAAAATTAGTTAGTCAAATACCTTCGCCTTCATGCAAGCTGTTCGATTAGATTTGGGGCCTGTAAAGACTTATTTTTTTCGGCCAACATTGAAGATTCAAAGGGGTTTATCTAACAACTCTCACCCTCTCGTGGAGAAGATAATTTTTAGAAAAGGTACACCCCTTGAGTCATGATAGTCATTCGATTGAGAGGTGGACCCAAGCATTTAGTCTTCAGTGCATAAGGTGAAATCTAATGACTGTCGTTGCACCATGACCAAAGATAATTTTAGAATTGTTAGTCCTCCAAAACAAAGTTAGTCATTGATCTAAAAGGGCCCCATTGAAGGTTCTCAAACGTGTCATGATGAAATATAACCTTTTTATTGGTTCGTGCCATCATATTGCTAGAGTTCTTTGAGATGAGTCATCCCCATGGAGCCATAAAATACTGACACGTGTCTAGCGGAGTCCACTATTTTGAAAGGGTGGTTGATTGCACAACATAATAACTAATAGGTAAGTGCACCAAGATGGGGGACCAAAAGGTTGCTGATTTTTTTTCATCCAAATGAAGCCATTTGGCACACACCAAATATGACACTCATCATATTTGGCATGCGCCATGTTGAGGTTAAAGTTGAACTTCGAGAAATATCCTGAAACTTGTTAGTCCAATCATAAAACATAAAAAAAGAAAGCTACAGGAAACTTAAATTCAACCAATGAAACAACATGAAATAAATGTAAATAAAAGAGATTATACCTTCATGATTTATGTCTCATTGTGACCTAACTCCACTATTCCTAGTTGTAGATGATTTTCTCTTAGACAAGCACTGGTAGCTTCCAAGATGGCATATGAAGAATGTAACTATGATATGCATATGCAAATGATTTAAGCTAACATGATATTAAGCTATGAAAGAAATTCTAAAATTGCTAATTGCTTCAAACTCAAACTCACGGATGCAAGATAAAGACTTCTAGAATGACTATATGATTAGCTATTAGTTTCAAAATGGCTTAGGAGACCTCTTTTTATAGATTTTTGAGTGCATGAGCTTAGGTGGCAGAGATCAACGGTCATGATCGAATCTTGCAAATTGGATGGCTATGAGCAAGAAGTTGAAGGTTGAGAGAAAGGGGGAAGGAGAAGACAAGTGTCACTCATCTCACCTTGACTGAGTTGAAGACTTGAGAAGATATAGGATAGTTGGAGAAGATGTAGGAATGAGAGGACAAGTGGACTCAAGTCCTCCTAATATATAGGGATGTTGGAGAGAATATAGAAGAAGGTTAGGAAATATGTGTACGTACACAATATTTCATTTATTTTGGAAGTTGAAGATAAGTGGTGAATAAATGATTTTATTTCATTTAATTTTGTTGAATTAATTTAGCCACATGATGGATGAGTTGGCAATAAAGAAGTGATGTGGAGAATGAAAGGTGAGTTGGAAAAGGGATTAAATAATTAAGAAATTATTTAATTAATGAGACTATAGGATAGTAGATAGATGAATAATTAATATTAGATATTTAATTGATTGATTAGAAGAAAATGATATAACGAATTAATTAATAATTTTTTTAATTAAATTAATTAATAGGACATGAAATGAATAAAATAAATTAATCTTTTCAAATTAACTATTTAATAGAAGAAAAATAATTAAATAAATATAAAATATTTATTTAATTGCTCATAGCCAATTTTATGTCTATACATTTTGCCCCTTTTTGAAATGATGTTGAGACAACATTGTTTCAAAGATTAAATCAAGTCTCGATAATGCGCCCGATGGAGATAAAAATCCGGATTGTGTGCCCCCTCGAGAGATTGGTCGTGAAATGATTGAATTTTTTGATTGAGCGATTAATCTCACGATAATTGATTGAAAAGATCGCTCAATTAAATTTATTTTCTAGAAAAAATAAATAAATAAAATTGCCCCACTAAAAAAAACACATTAATTACCACTTCAAAATGTAAATATAAAATTAACCTAAGTTAGTTTTATTCTCATTTGCATTCTTGTCAGCTTTTGGAGTGAAAAGAAATTGATGTGCTGAGCTGGCAAAATGGTTATCCTATTTGAGAATCATCGATTTGAGCGCGTTCGACATTTCCAGAGACATCCTAAGTATGGCCCACTGGTGAGTAACTTATCCCGAGCTTGTATGTAACTTTTCGTAAGAATTTACATGATTTTCGACATGTTTTAGGCTATTTTTTTTTTTTTTCAATTTTTGGCATTGTGATTTAGCACATTTGTATCGTATGTTAGCGCCTTTTCATCTTTTGTTCTCTCTTTTGCTAGATTAGCGCTTCTATTGTGTATGTTCTTGCTTTTGATAAGAATGTTAATGCATTTGATAGTTTCTCATTTTTGCTTAATGTGTTCATGCATTTGTCAATTTAGCCACATGATGGATGAGTTGGCAATAAAGAAGTGATGTGGAGAATGAAAGGTGAGTTGGAAAAGGGATTAAATAATTAAGAAATTATTTAATTAATGAGACTATAGGATAGTAGATAGATGAATAATTAATATTAGATATTTAATTGATTGATTAGAAGAAAATGATATAACGAATTAATTAATAATTTTTTTAATTAAATTAATTAATAGGACATGAAATGAATAAAATAAATTAATCTTTTCAAATTAACTATTTAATAGAAGAAAAATAATTAAATAAATATAAAATATTTATTTAATTGCTCATAGCCAATTTTATGTCTATACATTTTGCCCCTTTTTGAAATGATGTTGAGACAACATTGTTTCAAAGATTAAATCAAGTCTCGATAATGCGCCCGATGGAGATAAAAATCCGGATTGTGTGCCCCCTCGAGAGATTGGTCGTGAAATGATTGAATTTTTTGATTGAGCGATTAATCTCACGATAATTGATTGAAAAGATCGCTCAATTAAATTTATTTTCTAGAAAAAATAAATCAATAAAATTGCCCCACTAAAAAAAACACATTAATTACCACTTCAAAATGTAAATATAAAATTAACCTAAGTTAGTTTTATTCTCATTTGCATTCTTGTCAGCTTTTGGAGTGAAAAGAAATTGATGTGCTGAGCTGGCAAAATGGTTATCCTATTTGAGAATCATCGATTTGAGCGCGTTCGACATTTCCAGAGACATCCTAAGTATGGCCCACTGGTGAGTAACTTATCTCGAGCTTGTATGTAACTTTTCGTAAGAATTTACATGATTTTCGACATGTTTTAGGCTATTTTATTTTTTTTTCAATTTTTGGCATTGTGATTTAGCACATTTGTATCGTATGTTAGCGCCTTTTCATCTTTTGTTCTCTCTTTTGCTAGATTAGCGCTTCTATTGTGTATGTTCTTGCTTTTGATAAGAATGTTAATGCATTTGATAGTTTCTCATTTTTGCTTAATGTGTTCATGCATTTGTCAATTTAGCCACATGATGGATGAGTTGGCAATAAAGAAGTGATGTGGAGAATGAAAGGTGAGTTGGAAAATGGATTAAATAATTAAGAAATTATTTAATTAATGAGACTATAGGATAGTAGATAGATGAATAATTAATATTAGATATTTAATTGATTGATTAGAAGAAAATGATATAACGAATTAATTAATAATTTTTTTAATTAAATTAATTAATAGGACATGAAATGAATAAAATAAATTAATCTTTTCAAATTAACTATTTAATAGAAGAAAAATAATTAAATAAATATAAAATATTTATTTAATTGCTCATAGCCAATTTTATGTCTATACATTTTGCCCCTTTTTGAAATGATGTTGAGACAACATTGTTTCAAAGATTAAATCAAGTCTCGATAATGCGCCCGATGGAGATAAAAATCCGGATTGTGTGCCCCCTCGAGAGATTGGTCGTGAAATGATTGAATTTTTTGATTGAGCGATTAATCTCACGATAATTGATTGAAAAGATCGCTCAATTAAATTTATTTTCTAGAAAAAATAAATAAATAAAATTGCCCCACTAAAAAAAACACATTAATTACCACTTCAAAATGTAAATATAAAATTAACCTAAGTTAGTTTTATTCTCATTTGCATTCTTGTCAGCTTTTGGAGTGAAAAGAAATTGATGTGCTGAGCTGGCAAAATGGTTATCCTATTTGAGAATCATCGATTTGAGCGCGTTCGACATTTCTAGAGACATCCTAAGTATGGCCCACTGGTGAGTAACTTATCCCGAGCTTGTATGTAACTTTTCGTAAGAATTTACATGATTTTCGACATGTTTTAGGCTATTTTTTTTTTTTTTCAATTTTTGGCATTGTGATTTAGCACATTTGTATCGTATGTTAGCGCCTTTTCATCTTTTGTTCTCTCTTTTGCTAGATTAGCGCTTCTATTGTGTATGTTCTTGCTTTTGATAAGAATGTTAATGCATTTGATAGTTTCTCATTTTTGCTTAATGTGTTCATGCATTTGTCAAAAAGGTTTGCACATTCGAGAGTTTTCTCGCTTTTTCTTTGTTTGTTAGCGCTTATGTCAAAAAGGTTAGCGCCTATGTGTGATTTAATGCCCGTGCTCAATAGAATAACGCATTTTCCTTAAGGAATAGCGCATTTGGTAAAAAAATGAATTTGTTAGATTTTGACTATGTTAAAATTCATTTAGATGATTTGATTTGATATTCTGATGCATGAATGTGATAGATAGGTATGCTGATTGATGTTTGATTGATAGAGAATTTGATAAATTTGATTGATTTGATTGTTAGATTGATAGATAGCTCTAAGAGGCCGATTCAGTCTCTGATAAAGAGCGTGATAGAGTTTGTTTGAACCCATTGATTGATAGAAAACCATGATTGATGATTTTAGGTTTGTTTTGATAGCCTAATTTTCTTGGTAGAAAATATTTGATCGATTGTTGATGTGATTGATCATTTGATTGATAGATTATTGATCTCTTAGATTTGATAGATAGATGTTTGATAGAGATCAAATTCTCTTGTTAAACAGGAGAAACTTGATGTTCTCTAGTGTCGGGAGAAATTCCCAGCCATGCGCCATCTTGTTCCAGAGTTGACACAAGATGAGATTAGACACATAGATGCATGTGGGTTGCACCATCTATTGTATATGCTTGTTATCACGCATAATAGGGGTCTATTGATTGCATTAGCTGAGAGATGGCATAGCGAGCACAACACTTTTCACCTTCCCACCGGTGAAATTAGTGTGACACTCGAGGATGTCTAAAGGATCTTGCACATCCCCGTTACTGGTGAGCTAGTCCAGTATGACTATCAGAATTTTGGAGGGACAGAGGCTTGCAGAGCCGTGTTTGGTGATGAGAGAATTGATAGAGGAGAGATTCAATGGGAGGATATGATTATGTATTATGAGACTCTCCCAGTGATTCTTGCAGGTTTGACTGGTGGATTTATGTGTCCAGATAGGAGATCTCGAGGTTTTGCTATTGGTTGGGGTGGGATTTTACAGAGAATGATGCAGCATTGGACTCGCTATGCTTGGGATTTTTGTATGCTCGCTCATTTATATCATGATCTTCATCAAATTGTCTATGATGATAGCGCTAGTCTATCTACTAGATGTACACTTTTACAGGTCTGGTGCTGGGAGCACATCGTTGTTACCCGACCTATTCATCATAGAGTTCGCGGTGATGGACAACCTTATGTCTATTTATACAAAGGTATCCTTACTCAACCGAAGCTGGGTACAATGAAGTATTGGCATTGGGTTCTGGATTCGATGGATAACATCATTTGGAGACCTTATATTGACTGTGAGCCTTGGATGGAGGATGCACAAACTTTACCATTGATTTTGCAGAGTAAGTACTTGATTGGTCGCAATCCCTTTATTGTTGAGCAACGGTTATTTGGTCACATTTTGACATAGTTCGGGATTATTCAACACATGCGTTTTGGTGTTGCCATGTATGCACAGTGACACAAGGATATAAGAGATTGGGGCCCTACCTTATCTTTTGAGATAGCACATGCAAAGTTTTTGGTTTCTCTGATGGTAGCTGATGATTTGAGATTACACATTTTGGATGCTAGGATCACAGCGGATTACACTTAATATATGCTTGCACACCCTTTTCCTCGCATCACTGATCCAACAGACCCTCCTCCCAGCTCAGGAGATGAGGAGGATGATTCAAATGATCCTGTTGTTAGGCGAAGAAGACAGAGGAGAGAACTTAGAACTGCTTGAGATGTCGGAGGGGATGAGGGGGATGAGGGAGGAGATGGAGGTGGTATGAGACCTGGGCAGAGGGGAGGTCGATTGAGAGTTTGAGGAGGACCTTTTGGACCAGTTGGCAAGATTGGGAGACCACTTCCCATGGTAGGGAGGGTTGGGAGGGTAGGAGTACTTCCTTCAGTAGGCAAGGATGCAGGGCAGATTGGTCGGGATACCGATGGAGGAGAGATGAGGGCAGCGAGAGGATTACCCTCTCCAGGATTAGGCAGGAGCATAGGATTGGACAAGGGTTGAGGTAGAGGCATTGATTTTGGTCAGATTCGTCCAGATACAGGGGTTATGGCAGCTCAAGGTGGTTGGGATGAGGGAGAGGAGGACTCAGAGGATCATGTTCCCCTCATTAGGCAAAAAGTCTTGAGAGCTACTTGGGTGGGGATTCCAATAGGTGGAGAGGTAGGTGGGGTTGAGGGCATATAGGATGTTCCTCAGTAGGAGAGTTTAGATGATCTTAGAGCACAGATAAAGAAGCTCGGGGAATAGGTCTAGACACTCATGACTGAGAGAGAGAGTTGTGAGGAGACAACAGGATACTTAGGCTTTTCTTGATAATATTCAACAGGTTGGATTTGGTAATCTCTCAGTTGATACTGTTTGAGCACTGTATTGGGTTGGGAAGGAGACATCATACTAGCGTCAACGATATGAGGATTTAGTCTCAGAGAGCCAGAGAGTAGGGAGTTATCAAAATACTCTTGTTTCCAGTAGGATGGATACCAGCTTCGGTGGTGTTATGGGACCTCCTCAGAGGAGTAGGGATCGAGGTGCACAACCGTCTGGGGGATCATCTTGTCCACAGTCACAGATTCAGACAAAGTTAGGTGGTAGCGGCACAAGACAACCTTTATTTGTAGACTTGATTCATATTGATGGGGCAATGTATTTTATTATTTGATTTGATATCATTGTATACTTGGACTTTTTTATTGTTTTATGATGATCTATATATGCAGACACGACTCTATATGATGTTGATATATATGCATTGATTACATAGATTATATATATGTAGTGATGGATGATGTTATGATGATCTTTTCTTTCCTTTATTTTCATGATGATGATGTTCTATATGATGCAATGATGATGAAATGAAAATGCATTTGATTTTTGATTTTGATGATCATGGATGCAAATGAAATTAATTCTATAATGCTTTACTTAAATGATACAAATGCAATGATCTATATGAGAATGCTTCCAAGGATTATGCATGCAAATGAATGTTGATTTTTTTATTTTTAATTTAAATGTGTATGCATATAATGACTTAAAATTCAAATGATCTACATGAAATGTATTTGATTTCACATTTGATGATTTTAAATGCAAATGATGATTATGAATGCTATGCTTGATCAAACTTATGCGATGGATGCTTATATGCAATGCTTATAATGATAAATGAATCTAAGTGCAAAGATGCAACTAAATGACCTTAATGGATAAAAAGAACTACAATGATAATGATCCTAATGCAAATAATAATGATGATATACTACATGATTAATGAAATGCACTTAATGGAATGCAAACTAATGCAATGCAAATGATTATGATCAAAATGAAAATCTAATGAAATGAATGAGCCTAAATGCAAATTGTTTTAGTTTGTCCAAGTATACTCAATCTTTATTTATAACAATTGATCTCTAAATGGAATGAAATGCTTATAATGCAACTGACAATGAATGCTTATAATGGAGATGAATAATGAGTTAATCTAAAATGATCTAACTAAAATGATACTTCCATTCTTCATATGCTATCTTATAACAGTGCTTGATTTCATCATTGAGCTTTAAAAATGTTGTAAGAAAATACAAGAATCTTGACATAATGATTCAAGCTGACCTGAGTATTTCTTACATGGATTTTGATATAGCAAATTTATACAAGCAACTTAATATGATGAATCAAGTTGACCTGAGTATTTCTTGCAGAACAAACAAGGATTATCTCCTTTCATACATGACTCAGAATGTCCTCCTTGATCGTTTGCCGATCATATCCTTAGACAAGTACATACCTTAATAAGAGATAACCCACAAACAACAAACAAAGAAAATAATCATGCACCATCATAGCTTCTCTAGTCATGTACATCCTTGAGTCGCATAGAGTACATGATTAGCAATAAATCAAGATATAAACAATGAATCTTGTATGTCATTCACATGTTCTCATGGTCATTAACTGATATAATCATCTTGATCAATAATCATTGACAATCCTTTATTACTTACTAGTTGATTCTTTGTTTTCTGAGTTTCACGATTCAGTTGTTACAAAATGCCTTGATCTTCGTTTCTTTGTTGCTCGTTATCTGTTTCAAAACCCTAGGTGTTTTATTTTTCTAAGTTTTCCAAATGTTTTGGATTTTAAAAGATTTAAAAGATCACCTTAGAAAAAGGAATTAGGATTTTGTCCCCAGCAGAAACAAACTTTATTAGGGATGTACGAAAAATGATCAAAATCTAAATCATGGTGGGATATAATGCAGATATGATTGATAAAATCCAAGACAATGACTACACTAAGTATGTCAAAGATTGATAATTTTTGATAAGATGCATATTTCTTGCTAAATGGTTCAGAGCAATGAATGTGAAAGATGAAATGGATAAGCTAGGATAGATGGAAATGATAGATGCAAATAGGATGGAGTGGATAGGTGTGCGAAGCAATCTCATAGATGGAAGAAATCACTTTTAGATAGCGCCTGTTTACCAGGTTTTCACTATCTAAATTTATTGCATTTTTTCCATATTTGATTTTTTTTTGTTCTTTTTTTGTTGTTTTATGCTTTTTAGGGATTTTTTGCTTTTGTGATTTTTACTGATTTCTTTAGGACTTTATATGCTTTTTTTACTGATTTTTTTCAGGAGTTTATATCTCAAGCATAGAAGTTCTTGAGATGAATAGAATTGATGGGCTCATCAAACCAGTCACCTTCAAGTGTAGATAACTTGTATGCTCCTAAGACATATGCTGCTACTGTAACAAAATGACCTAACTAGTTTGGTTCAAATTTTCCCTTCTTTTCTCGATCTTGCCGATTCCTTAGATTCTCCCTTAGAACTAGATCTCCAATCTAAACAATGTTTGGCTTAAATATGTGATTATAACTTCTCGCCATTCTTTGTTGATATGCCTTCAAATGATCTGTAGCATTTTGGCGACGTTCTTGAATCAGATTAAGTTCTTGAAGTCTAGAGACTCGTTGTTCTTCTTCTGGTATAAGGCCTTTAAAGGACACTTGTAGAGAAGGTATCTCTACTTCTACTAGTAATATGGCTTCTCATCCATATACTAAGCAATATGGGGTTGCCCCCATTGGTGTGCAAATGCTAGTTCAATATGCCCAAAGAGAAGGATTTAGCTGAATATGCCAGTCTTTACTAGCTTCATTGGCTGTTTTCTTCAGGATCTTTAAGATTGTTTTATTTGATGCCTCTGTTATCACTGATTAAAGTTGGGTTTTTCTTTTCCCATGATTGGCTATGGTATGTTGAAATTTTTTGAGTAGGGTGTAATTCCAAGTGCTTTAGCTTTGTTCTAGACCTTAAGGGTTTAAGGGCTTTTGATTTTAGATCCTATCTTATTTGTTTTAAACCCTCTGGTTTCTAATCTGTCGTTACTTTATTCACTTAAGTAATGGGTCATGGGGTCGTAGGAGGTGTTCCCCCTTGTTGTTTGCCTAGGCGGTTATGTTAATTAATCAAAAAATTTATGCCTCGTATATTTCTCTTCTAAAGTTGTTGGGCCCAGTAACTAGTGCACATCTCACGGGTGGATCCACGGCTTGCGCTATTTCGCTAGGCGAAGTTGCGTGTAGTTTAAAACCAGCGAAGTTGTGAAAACCACATGGCATGCCACATAGACGGTCCAACTAGTTGTTGACAACGAGTAAAATGGCGGCACATGGCACAGGTCACAACAGTCAGAGGGTCAGGATTAAAAGCTGAAGGCGGGCCCCAGAGGTGAGTCAGGTCGCAGATGGAGATGACCTGGTAGGTACAGCTGTTAACAATTTATTGAATCCCTATTTTTCCTATTGACAAATGACATGGTGACAAATCAGCACCAAAAGTGACAGGATGCCAGGTGTTCACGAAGAGTCAGCGGGCCCACCCCTCCTGAGAGCCTTTTCAAAGGATTAAATGTTGATCAACTTTAGAGATGATCCGATGGCCGGCGCTATTTCGCAAGGGTAAAGTGCTCACTCTTTATGCCCGCGAAATAGCGAGAATGAACGCGAGCCGTCCACGTGTCATGATGATGACCTGGACGATAGAGCTGTTGAGATGAAAGTGGGGCCCCTGTGGTTTCCTTCTAGCGAATGATAGAGTGACAAGTCAGCTCCGCAGGTGACAGGATGCCAGGTGTTCACGAAGAGTCAGCGGGCCCACCCCTCCTGAGAGCCTTTTCAAAGGATTAAATGCCGATCAACTTCAGAGATGATCCGACGGCCGACGCTAATTCGCAAGGGTAAAGTGCTCACTCTTTATGCCCGCGAAATAGCGAGAATGAACGAGAGCCATCCACGTGTCATGATGATGACCTGGATGATAGAGCTGTTGAGACGAAAGTGGGGCCCCCGTGGTTTCCTTCTGGCGAATGATAGAGTGACAAGTCAGCTCTGCAGGTGACAGGATGCCAGGTGTTCACGAAGAGTCAGCGGGCCCACCCCTCCTGAGAGCCTTTTCAAAGGATTAAATGCCGATCAACTTCAGAGATGATCCGACGGCCGACGCTATTTCGCAAGGGTAAAGTGCTCACTCTTTATGCCCACGAAATAGCGAGAATGAACGAGAGCCGTCCACGTGTCATGATGATGACCTGGACGATAGAGCTATTGAGACGAAAGTGGGGCCCCCGTGGTTTCCTTCTGGCGAATGATAGAGTGACAAGTCAGCTCCGCAGGTGACAGGATGCCAGGTGTTCACGAAGAGTCAGTGGGCCCACCCCTCCTGAGAGCCTTTTCAAAGGATTAAATGCCGATCAGCTTATGAGATGATCCAACGGTCGGTGCTATTTCGCAAGGGTAAAGTGCTCACTCTTTATGCCCATGAAATAGCGAGAATGAACGAGAGCCATCCACGTATCATGGTGACACGTGGTCTGAGAAGAAAGTATGGGCCCGCCAAGGTGGAGACGTCGATATAAAAGAAAGACACGCAACCAGTATCAAGTGGAATGCAAAGGGAATTTCAAGACCAATGATTCAACGCCACGTGGTATTATGCAGCCAATAAAAAGCGGGACCCAGAAAAAGGCCAAAGCCGTCAGTTAATCTAACGCCCGATCAAGTTTCTTTTGATCGAATGGTTGGCGCTATTTCGCAGGACTAAGTTGCCCGATAGTTATGCTTCGCGAAGTTGCGAAAGAGCAAAATGGAACACTTGCAGGAATTTTGTGACCCGTTGGAGCGAAAAATATGAATTTTCGTATGAATTCAATTTCGAAGGGACGGCCGGAGCATGTGGAATCAATGTTATAGTTAAGGCCTTGAGTACAAATATTTGATTTCCTAACTACCAAGTGAAGATATCTTTTAAAATATTTTGCAGAAGAGCAGACGCAAAGTTATCCTCTTCAGATACAGAGCAAGTCGGTTCAGTTGCAGAGAAAATTCCTTCAAGCAAAGATCAGGTTCTCTCATATTTTTGTAGCAATTCTTGTGTGGTGTTCTAAGTAAGATAATTCTTTTGTTGCAGAATTGTTTAAGAGTGATATTCATTTTCTTGCATTTTCAAAATGGCTCCTAAAAGGGAATTTTTCGGCAAGGTTAACTATTTAGAAAGAAGTGTGTGTGATGATTTTTTAGAACAGTTAACATTATCAACCAATCAGGCATCAAAGGCCAAAGAGTTAGTACCCAGGGCTCCGCGTCTGAAGATAGGAGAAGGATTGTATGATAAAGGTAATTGGCTGAGAGACCCATAGGTTGGGTTGTCCGGGTTGGGGTTGTTTAAAGTTGGATTTGGAATGAGAAATTCTCCTGCTCCTCAAAACAGTATCTGGGAACTAGATGTTGGGAAATTAGTAGTCCCAGGGGTATTCATGGATGCAGACCTGCTAACCCAAATGGCATTAAACTATGATCCAGTCACAAGATGCATCCAGGATGTAAATGGGAAAACCCTTGTGGAAATTAATGCTGAAGAATTTAGGACAGCATTTGGACTTAATGAGTTCACAAATTTCCTAGAACCTATAAATTTCACAGCATTAGCCCAAGTTTATGGTGCACAGAGGAGTCATCTCAGGAATGGGCCTCTCAAGGAACTTTTTGTGAAAATAGGAGGGTTAACAGTTGTAGGACCCAACACGCAAGAGCCCTTCTCATTAAGTATGTTTACCCTGAGGGCTAAAGGAATGTATTGGGCACTTTGCCAAGTTCTAGGAGAGGATGTTGAAGCAAATATGCCCAATCATTACTTGCTAATGATTGCCCAGATTTTGAATCCTTCTCTTGCTATCACATTTGATTATGCTTCTTTCATTGCCGATGCTATCCATGGAGGGTTGATAGGAATAAAGAATGGAAAGGTGGACAGACCTTTCGGATGGTATTCACTCTTAATGCACCTTTTTCTCTTCAAAGGTGGTGATTATTTCGCCAGTGGACTAGACCTGGTTAAGGAGAAGGAAGGAGAAAAAATGCCAGTACAATTATGGAGTACTGTGTTGTCATGGTACAGAGAGGATGCTAGTTTCTTAAAGTTTGATAAATATTTTGCATCCAAAATAAGGACTCTCCTCTGCTTTGATAACCCAAGAGTCCCCAAGGTTCTTCTGGAATTCATAAGGCCAAAAGAATTCGCAGAGAACATTAAAATTGTTCATAACTGGGGCGACATCTATTTATATCTAGTTTCCACAATTTTCAGAGTTTTTGGTTTCAGGGGTTCTCCATTTTTGTTACCTTACCAGGTCCCTCTCAAAGTGGGAATAGCGGAGATCCTTAGGCAAATTGGTGGCCTACAAGAGGCAGAGTTAACAGGCAGAGGTAAAGGGACTATTTTCCCTATAGCTACCATAGCCCACCAATTCGTAATAACAAAGGGAGGCTGGAATTGCTTTGAGGATTTCCTCAAACCTTATCATTTATCCACTGCAGTGTCCAGGTGTGATGATCCAGAGGACTTCTTCAACGGCGTGTTTAGGAAGAAGGTAGCATGCAGAGGTAGGCCTCATCAATTCCAATTTCCTGAAGACCTCATCAGAAATGAATTTGATCTAGATGAGCAGGAACTAAGGAAAGAAAAGTGGGTGGCTTATAAGAAAGCCTTGGATTTTGTGCATCAGTTTGATGCTAGCTATGACCCATTGTCTAGCTTCTTCCCATTAGAAGAGAAAATAAATTTTTTGATTGTTTGCTTTGAAGATGTGATGCAAACACTAAAGGAGAAGAGGGAAGTTGTGATTAAGAGCAACCCTGAAAAGGCCAAAGTGATCCTAAGCAGGTCAGCTTCTAGTAAAGCAATTCCTCCTGGTGATTACACATTGCATAAGAAATCAGGTTACAGTGTGCTGGTGCCTACAACAGGAGAGCCCTCTACATCCAAAGGAAAGAGGAAGATACAAGATGTCATTGACATCCAAGACAACCCAAAGAAGCAAAGGGTGGGGAAGGAAGTGCAATCAGATACACCCTTGTATTCCCCATCCCAATCCCCTATCCATATAGGAGATGAACAAGCAGCAACTGAACACCTCTTGCAGTTGGGTAGCTTAGGGGAAATTGCATACACCTATGATGAAGTGGAGGAAGGGATGCCAGAAGAGCCCATTGATGCTGAAATGGATATTACCTCCACTGAACTCAAAGGCCAGGAGTGGGATCCTGAAATAAAAAAGGCAAGTAGTGCCTTTTTGGCTGATGACAACTTTGTCACATCGGAAGCATTTATGCAATTCATTTGGAAACAACATATAGATAGATATAATGCTAGATGTGAGACAAGAAAGGCTGAGCAGCCCAATAAAGATCCAGCCTCAGTGGAGGAAGAAATAAAACAAGAGATGATGGAGGAATTCAAAACCATCACCCCTGAGCAGGGAAGAGATATGGTAGCACAAGCTGGAGTGCTTATCTTACCAGAGTGGGATATTGCAGATGCTCTGGTGTTAAATGCAGTAAGAAAAGAGACCAAACCCATGGAAGGGGTTACCTTCAATAAGGATAATGCTGCACTAGTCATGTGGTCTCTCAAGAGAAATGAGAGCAAGAAAGGCAAAGACACCCCAGGGTCAAGTTACCTTGGTGGAATGATGGTAAAGAGAGTACAGAGTACAGGGGTAGTAGAGGCTGCTAGCACTGTGTTGGAAACTGCAAAATTCAGTGTTGCAGTGGCAGAGAAGGAAGCCAAAGAAAAAGAGGCCCTCCAAATTAAGTTGGAAACAATTTTGAAGGCCTATAACAGTGCCAAGGAAGAGGTGAGAGGTAAAGATAGCATTATTGCTAAGTTGCAAAGCCAGTTGATGGGATAGCACCAACAAGGTGAGTCTTCAACACTGATGATTTCCTCTTCTCCTGCAAGACCTCCGCCTACTAGCCCTATCATTGAATTTCTACCATCTCCAGCACCCTCCAGCTCTCAAATGATTGAGATTACTCCTCAAGAGTTAGAAAATCTGAAACAGGCTCAGGCCTTATATGCAGGGAAATATGAGGAAAAGGTAAGGGCCACAATCTCCAGTTTTGCAGATACAATAAATGCCTCATTGCTTTACAACAATGTGGGAAAAATTATGGAGATATGGAATGAGCTGAGGAGAGATAAGGCCATTTTGACACCCATTTTTGACAGATGGAGGCCTAGGGAGCAAGATCTAGAGTTCATGTGTGTCTCCTGTGATGAAGCAAGAGCCAATCCTATTATCAAATCCACTTCTGATGTCGCTAAAGTCTTAATGCAATTGGCAGCAGAAGTGGATAATGTGGATAGAAAGGTTAATTTGTGTAAAAAGGAATACACTGATCAAGTTTTTGAGTTGCTTCCAGGAATTTTTGCCAATCCGGATCAGTTAAAAGACAAGCAAATATGGCTTAAGGAGATAGAAGCTAAATTGTCAGCAAGGGTTAAAGGAATCATTGATCTTGATGATACTTCTTTCTTTGTTGTGACAATACAGGAAATAGAGAAAATTAAATCACATTATGGTTTTCTTAATTCAGAAGTCAACAAACTGAGAAATTCTTGGAAAAGGTTGACTAAGATTAAAGATGATGTGATTAATTTTTCATGGTTGACAGAAGAGATATATAGTGAGTGGAAATTAAGTATGCCACCCATGATCTGGAACAGTTGGAGAGCACCCCTGAAAAGACAGAAGAGGTTGCAACCAAACAGCCTGTTGAACAGACCGCAGAAGCTGAAAAAAGCTTGTAACTGTTTTTTGCGGAAAACTTGTAACCTCTTTATTTTTGAAAAGAAATGATTGTAACAAACTCTCCTCGAGAAGTCTGAAGCTTTGTGCATCCATGTTGTTATAAATGGATACCAAGACTATGGGAAAAGAGATCACAAAATTTAGTAAGAAAACGCTGCAGAAATTTATCTGAGCTTTTCTAAGTTTAATGGAGAATCAGAATTTATTGTAACATTTCTTGAACTGAATATCAATATACAGGCCATCAGTTTTGAGTAAAGCTTTGTGTTGTCTTCAAGTTTGTTCACAAATTTATTTACTGTTTTCATTCTGAATAATCCAAGGTTGTTCTGTTTAAAATGGAATTGCAAAGCAATTTTAGTATAAGTGTTTGTTAGCTTTTCTCTTTAGGAGAGAAATTAAATACACGAGATCACTCATACCAGTAATTTCTTTGGGAGGAACTTTGAATTTTGAGGACCATAGCTTAGTTTGGAATGCTTGAATCCTTGTATGTGTCAGGCATATATAAGGATTAATGGTAACCAGGCCGATGGGAAGTATAAAAATGTATTGTTTAAGGAGTTTTATTTGAGTTTAGATGACTTTGTGACCTTGGATAAGGCACTGGTATTAATTGAAGTTGTTTATTGCATTCTTTGTTGATCGAAATGCTAAATTTAAGTACAATTTCCATCCTTTGTTTTCAGTTGATTTCAAGGTGAATAAATCCACTGGTTTTCTGGACTGGTTTGCTGTGGGTTTATGTTTGAAAGTGTGAATTTAATTCACAAAGGTATACCCACCTGGGCTCCGAGGAAGCTCGAAGTGTAGAAGGTTTAATCAAACCTTGTCATATGTTGTCTTGAGAATTTCCTTATCTTTGATGTCTCTTCTGCACCAAGCTCAAATCATATTACTCTAAGGATATTAAAGGGAATCAGATTTTGAAGACAACAGCCTCATCTTGACCATTTCCCTGTGGATAATATGGGGTAGAAAACCTATGCTGGATATGAAATCGCTCACATAGTTCCTTCACATATTGATTCTTAAATGGTCTTCCATTATCAGTGATAATGGTCATAGGGACTCCATAGCGACAGACTATATAATTTAGGATGAATGATGATATTTTCTTTCCTGTCACTTTCGTCAAAGGAATTTCTTCAATCCATTTAGTGAAATACTCGGTAGCAGTCAAAATGAACTTATGCCCATTAGAAGATGAAGGGTTTATCTTACCTACCAAATCAAGACCCCATTGGGAGAATGACCATGAACCTGCCATAGGATGCAGTTGTTGTGTTGATGCATGGATGAGATTCCCATGAATCTGACACTGTTTGCATCTATTAGCATATGTAAATGAATCTCTCTCCATGGTAGGACAATAGTAACCCAAGCAAATAATTTTCTTAGCCAGTGTTAAACCACTTGAGCGCGTCTCACAAATACCTGCGTGGACTTCATTAAGAACCTTCTCAGATTCTTCTTGTTTGAGACATCTCATTAGAGTTCTATCTAGACCTCGTCTATATAAGATATCAACAATGATAGTATAGCGGGATGACTGACGGATAAAAGTTCTTCTCTAATTGCGGGATAAGTCAGGAGGAAGGATATTCTCCTTCAGGTATCGATAAGTTTGGCTGTATAAGGATTGATCGGTTCTAGATATATAGAAAATCATGTGGGTATTTTGGAATTCAATGGTAGGATTCGAGATATCTTCCACCAGGAATTTGTAATGTTGTTGATTTTCTTGATTCTGCAAAAAAGATGCTATTGTAGCCATTGCATCTGCTGCTTTGTTCTCATTTCTTGGGATCTGAGTAAATGTTATTTCTTCAAAATACTCTTTAAAATTTTCAACTAGCTATTTGTAAGGCATGAGCTTGTCATCCTTATTTTGATAATCATCATTTATTTGGTTGATTATAAGTTGTGAATCACCATAAACACACAATTCCTTGATGTTCCATTCAATAGCCATTTTGAGCCCAATAACCAATGCTTCATATTCTGCGGTATTGTTTACGCATGGAAACTACAATCTATATGATTTTAGAATTGTGTGTCCCTGAGGTGTGATGAAAAAATTCCAGCACCTGATCCATATTGTGTATAGGAGCCATTAAAGGACAACTCCCAAAATTTTGTGCTTATTGTCAGAATATCTACATCAGGAAATTCGTTGTGCAACGATGTGTCATCTTGTAAGGGTGCTTCAACCAATTGATCAGCAATGACCTATCCTTTGATAGCTTTTCGATCAACATATTTTATATCAAACTCACTTAGTACCATAACCCATTTTGCCAGTCTTCCTGTCAATGTTGACTTGCTCAGCAGATACTTTAGTGGATCTATTTTTGCTATCAGTTTCACATAATGGGTCAGCATATGATGTTGCAATTTCTGAGTTGCGAATACAAATGCTAGGCATGTCTTCTCAACTGATGTATAGTTCAATTCATAGCCTACAAGTGTTCTTCTGATGTAATATATTGTTCTTTCTTTCCCTTCTTCATCATGTTGTGCTAAGAGAGATCCTAGTGATACATTTGTTGTTTAGATGTAAAGTAACAATGATTTCCCTTTGATTGGTGATACAAGTACTGGAGAATTCATCAAATATTCTTTGATTTGCATAAAAGCTTCTTCACACTTCTGATCCCTTTTGAATGGAACATTCTTGTGTAAAAGATGAGTGAATGGATGACATCTATCTGCTAATTGAGAGACAAATCTTCTAATTGACTGCAATCTCCCTTGTAGAGAACGCAATTGACTTATGTTCTTGGGTGACTCCATTTCCATGATAGATTTGACCTTTTTTTGGATCTACTTCAATTCCACGAACTGATATAATGTACCCAAGAAGTTTTCTAGAGGTTACTCCGAATGAACATTTCTTTGGTTTCAGTCTTAACTGATATTGTTCAAGCTTGTCAAAGATCTTGCCCAAGATGCTCAAATGTTCTTTCCTTGTATGAGATTTTGCAAGTATGCCATCTACATAATCTTCCATAAATGTATGCATCATATCATGGAAAATTGTTTTCATGGCTCTCTGATAAGTTTTTCCTGCATTCTTAAGCCCAAATGACATAACATTCCAGCAGTAAGTACCCCATGCACAGGTGAATGTTGTCTTTTCTTGATCTTCAGGGGCAATTTTTATTTGATTGTACCCCAAGAATACATCCATTAATGAAAACATCTCATGTCCTATTGATAAGTCTACAATTGTATTAATGTTGGGCAATAGGAAATCATCTTTAAGACATGCCTTGTTCAAATCTCTAAAATCGGTGCAAACTCTTATGCTTTTATCTGACTTTGACATTGGCACAATGCTTGAGACCCATTTTGGATATGCAACAGGTCTTATGAAACCCACATCCAATAGTTTCTTTAGCTTTGCTTTTACAAGGAGAGTGATGTGTGGATGCATCTTCCTTAGCTTTTGTTTAAGTGGTTTTTCTTTTGGATCCACATTGAGATGATGCATGATAAGATCAAGATCAAGTCCTGGCATGTCTGCATAGGACCAAGAAAAATTTATCTATATTTGTTTGAATAATTCTATATATTATTTCCTCTCTTCATCGATAATGATGCAACGGGATGAAGGACTTTGGGGTCCTTTGATGTACCAATATTTATTGCTTTTGTTGGCTCTATTAAAATAGCAGATCTCTCCTGAAAATATGTAGGGAGGGTGTCAAAATTTCCATCTTTTGGCACCTCAAGGAGGTTTTCACCATCAGATATGTTCTTTATTTTTCCTCTTGATTGATCTAGTGTTGCCATGAAATGGTTTTTTCAGCACTAGGTCTTTTTCCTTGTTTTTTTCAATTTTGCAACTAGAAAGTTTGGCATTCTCCTAACTACAAGAAGCATTACTTAATTTTGCGGTGGAAGATATCTTAGATGTTATTGGTTCTACGACATTAAGATATACAACTAAATCATGATCATTGGTAAAGACATCCAATTCAGGGTTTTCTAAGTTATCCCAATCAATTAGTTCTGGATGAAGCAAGGGTAAGTCATAGTCATCGTCATTGTTGGG
This sequence comes from Cryptomeria japonica, assembly GCF_030272615.1. NCBI lineage: Eukaryota > Viridiplantae > Streptophyta > Pinopsida > Cupressales > Cupressaceae > Cryptomeria > Cryptomeria japonica. The sequence continues at coordinate 682,432,591 of NC_081405.1, read as the reverse complement.
TGTTTCAAGGTTCATGAAGTAATAATCATAATTTGGCGTAGATTAAGTAATGTCATAGATAGAACTCTCTTGAGGATAGTCTCTTCCAAGTGCTCTCCAATTAGCTCTAACAAAATCGGGATTGGTATTTGTGGTTCACAATCAAGTGACTCATCATCTGACATTTGTCCCTCAAATGAATGGATTATATCAACACATACATCTTTGATACTACAGCTTCCCTCTTGATCAATTTCAATAAATTCATTTGTATCTTGAAGTTGGCATAATTGTGCACATGAAATATATGATTCTTTTGCTATCTTTTGTCTTCTCTCGAACTCAGCTTCTTTTGGACTAATAGTCAATCCTTCTTGACTATCTATTAATTCTTCCATGGTTCTTCCATACCTTAATATTGTTGGCTAAACATTTGATGTAGATCTAATATTTTGTTGATCTTCTGATGATTGATCAATAACTGCTTGTGTTTCATGTGGCATTACTTCTTGTTCTTTTTCATCCTCTTTCTTTTGTTGTCTTTCATATGCCTCTTTCCTCTGAATTCTGATCTCTTCTTATCTTCTTTCTAACTCTATTCTTTGTTTTGTGAAAGATGAGTCTTCATTTGTAATAGCTACTTGTTCTTCATCCTTTTCTTCACTTGATACATCCGATGATAGATCTGGACCCCATTCATATTTGTTTGAATTTGTTTATGAACCATTGTCTAAAATCACACCATTATATCTAACATGAATGTTATATGGTGAGAAGAGTTCTCTGATTTTGGCCATCCGTTCTTTCACTTTTTATAGAATATTTTGATTAGGTTCCGTGCTTGTTTTTATTCCTTGAACTTGTTTGCAAGATTATTCTTCTCTTTTGATTACAAGTTCTTCCTGTTGTTTCTCATATTATTCTTGTTTCAGTTTGTTAGCTACTATTTTTGCTGCTTGGTGTAGCCTTTCTTGCCATGGTTCTTCTTTAGGGACTTCTTTCTTTCTCCACCTTGGATGTTGATAATTATGTTGTTTTTCTTTGATTTAGGATATCCAAGTCCTGATTTATCTTCTTTAGATTGTGTGTGAGGACAAATAGGTTCTGAAATACCTTCTTGTTGCTTACCAATTGGTCATTTTCCTTCATATCCCATTTTTTGCATGATCTTATAACCATTGCCATATTTTTTTATGGGAATATTAACTTCTACAGCCGTTGCTATAGTTTCATTTTCATCTCTGTACAACCAACTAAGAATGTCTTTGTTTTTCGGTTTCTTCTGCAAGTGTTCCATCTCTAACAAATGCTCCATCAAACATTTCAACTGATTTCTCTGAGATTCGTGGTTGAACATTTGTAGGCTTTCCATATGATTTAGGTAAAAGTGGCAAGCTATGCAAAGAATACTTTCCCATTTCTTCACACTAGTACATTTGGGGCCATTTTTAGACGAGCGTTCATCGGAGTTCAAACAACAAAATGTCAAAATTTTGACGAAACTGGGAGAAAATCGCCATTGCTATTTTTTTGTCAAAAATCCTGATGACGGGCTGCACATCACAATTTTGACTTCTCCACGTCAGAAATTTATATGGAGCAGTGGCATGTTTTTTCGACGAGTAGACGTCGGAATTTTGACAATGTGTGATGATGAGATGTAGGACATGCTCTTCTTTTTTTGACGAGGAGACATCAAAATTTTGACATATGTGCGACAATGAGACGTAGGACACGTTCCTCTTTTTTTGACGACGAGACGTCGGAATTTTGACGTATGTGCGACGATGAGACATAGGACACGTTCCTCTTTTTCTGACTAGGCGATGTCGAAATTTCAACGACTATGACGACTGATAAGGCTGCATCCTGCGGTGTTTTTGTTGTCACAACTATGGTATCCTTGTCGCATAAATGGTTGTGTGCGTCGGAATACCAATTAAAACTACGAAGACAAGAACATCGCAGGTACGACAACCTCATCAGTTGTCTTGTGGTGTTCGTTGGAATTCTGACATTCCCCAACATTTAAAAAAAAAATATAGCAAATTTTTTATGCATTCACTTTGCCAAGAGCATTGCCAATGTTTCCAATGCATGTTAATCCTCAATAGAAAAAATTCCTTGAAAACATGTAGACAACATAAGAAGTCATGCAAAATATTCTAGTTTCTCTCATGGCCATAAATGGCTTGTGAATATTGTCATCGATTATCTTGGCTCAATATATTTCTTGTCTCTATTTCTCTTCAATAAAGTTATATCCAATCGTAAAATGAGGAACCAAATGGAAAGCCCATTACTCTACTCAAAAAAGTCACCACACTATTGATCTTAGTAATTAAATTACTCTTGTACAAGTTCTTGGGCATATATTGTCTCAAATTAAAAATTTTGTTCAATGGTCAATAATGACCTTTCATTTCTTTGGGCCTTGGTCATAAACTGTTTGACCATATTCCTTTAACATATTGATCATGGAAAGATAGTAGGTAAGGGCAATGCTTTTACGATTGCTTGAATAGAGAGATAAATTACTACAATCCTTTCATCATATGCCACAATTCTCATTAAGTTAGAGAAATAGAGCTCTTTGCATTCCATGATGAACTCTGGACATTGAGATCAAGTGAGAAATCCAACAACTTGTGTTATGCCACTGTAACCAACTTATAAGCCTCAAGGTTTTTTCCAAACATTTGTTAATTGAAGTCTTCTAGGTCCACATGCTCCACGTCAATCTTTTCTACAAAGCCCAACTTGAAGTGATTTTTAATTATCCCCTTAAACTTATACTTCATTTTGTTTGGTTTAGACATTTACCTTGCATGAGAAAACATAATAAATAACCTATCAACCATTTATTATACATGAGATAATACCCTTAGTTGAACTTTTGGAGGCTCTGAGAAGTTGTTGGAATACAAGGGGCTTATGGAAAATGGCAGGGGAGTTTCAAAGGCTTTGGAGATATACTGGGGAATTGAATGGCTTAAGGTTTCGACCAAAGTTTGAAAGCATGATGGAATAGGTGGAGTTTTGAGATTGAGGAGGTTACAGCGGGGCTTTAGTAAACTAAGAGAGAGTCTTGCAAAAGAGTGAGAGGCGAATGGATAAGGAGTTTCGAGGTGAATGGGATAGACCCAAATGTAGAGACTTTATTGTCCAAATATGAACAAGTATTATGTACATTTGTCAAAGTTTTAGGTCACCATTGTTGCAGTTATCATATTTCAAGCAATCCACACCCTATCCATTCATTGAATTAATATTGCAACTTTGATCATGTTAGCAAACAACATTCTTAGTTTCTCATGTTACCTTAAAATTTTCTCAATCTGCTCTAATAACTTTGCATTTTGTTTTAAGGACAAAGATAGTTTCATTCAAAATATGGTAGGATATGATTACTAGAACAAAGAATCATGTTAACAACAAGTTACCATGAAGCTAATGTTATGGCATTTTGTTCCTTGTGTTCAACAAGTCTTGAATGGTTCAACTGCTTGCATTAGATCTGATGAAAGAAACCAAACACAAAAATCAATACTAGAAAACAGAGTATTGATACATGTATCTGCACTGAGACCAATCTAAGAAAAGATTAGCTTTCATTAATCATAGGACTGTATGCCAACATCACAATATATACCAAATTTGACTCCCTTTGAATGAATTAATTCTCCAAGCCTTGATGTCTGAAGGAAATGTTGAAGCTCAAGCACCCAGATTGCTTTATCAACATATAAGAACATACTAAGTTCCTCTGAAAGCTTGCTTCAATTATCAATAATACATAAACATCTTCATCAAAAAATTTATAGCAGAAGCCCAACACTGACTCAATTTACCTAAACACAGATATGAAGGTTGTTTTGAGTACAATTAGTCAACAAAACTTGGTATTTCTATATTATATTACAAGTGAAAAATGTACAAGACTAATTTTCCCTGAGTTTTGTAATAAAATACATGCCTCACAAACAATAGGAAAAGCAAACTTTTTTATCAGTACTAAATCCATCTCAAAAGATATAGAGGACACAAACTCTATAATACTGAAGCATCTAAAAAATGGACTAGTCTTAGAATGAAAATAAGCATGAAAACCTTAAATGAAACAAAACAAAACAATTATCCTTTGGTTGTTTTATATTGGCCTCCTATAACATAAAAGCAAGTCTACATTAAATACACCACCTTGACATAGGTCTTATAACATTGTAAATCCAAAGGTACATAAAACTTGTACTTGATTGAATCTACCATAAAATATCTCAAGGAACACCACTAGTTGGTTCATCAAGGGTAATATAACCAGAACCAGAATTGTCCATGGACACTCACAACTAGTAGCCGAGGAGCCCAATAAGGTAAGTTTACAAGATGTAGGAATATGCACAAAACAACTTGTAGGGTGATGGCATTCTCTTGGTGTGAAAATTGGTTGAGCCTTTCCCTATGAAATGAATAATTTTTCCTTGTGTGGAGATGAAATGGTGGCTCAACAATAGCACTTGAAATGGGTAAGGCAAATATATTCCCTTGAAGTGAAAGTTCTATATTTTAATTTTATTTGTAACATTTTCCTTTATGGTGATGCCCCATTTCATGCTCTTTACACCTCTGTATAATTATTGGAACACACTGAGGTGAATGAGCAAACAAATTTTGAAAGGTATTCCATTGCTTATGCGACATTAAATCTTTGGTCATTTTGATGCACAACCAACCTCACTCACTCTCTTTTATTCTTTAAGTTTAAATGTAATGCAAATTGTTTGAAGGCCATGAGCACCAATTAAGCGGCAAGTGTTTACATATAGATGGCAACACCTATCTTTGCAAAGTAAAAAGAATCAACAAAGATAAATTAAATTTATTGTACTAGAAAGCTGCAAATTGCTAAAAAAGATTGCTTTATTCATTCAATATATTTCTTATATAAATACCATAGACAATGAAGCATTTATAAGATCAAACAACTTCTCTTGACTATGGGAATTTTATAACCCCAACAGTTACCAAGTAAAACGCAACCATTGCAACTATTAATAAACTGACTTTAACACATATATCGATTCAGCATATTGATTAAGTCTTTGAATGCATCGATTAAAGATAAAGATCAGAAGAAGACATTGATCAGATGGTTAATCAAGAGTTTGAAGTACTAATTAAACAACAAGACAAGACTTATGGTGACAACCATTAACTAATCAATTCATCATTCCAATCGATAAGTAAAAAATGTTTATAAGTGATCGATAATAATCAAGTATTGATGGGTGAAGATAATCGGCATTATTAATATCGATTAAGATAAAATCCTAACTATCAGTTACAATTCCAATTGATATTCTTAGTCAATTCAAGGAGAAGACAACAAAAATGTCTGCATAGTGACGAGCAAACATAATTCTATTGATAAATCATGAAATTTGAATGTCTCTATTGAGTAACCTATCATGTATGTCATAAATTCAATGATTTAATGCTTAAGGAGTGTTGTTATGTGGGAAATGCATTTAATGAATGATTGATATGTTGAAATGAAGAATTGGATCAGTTGGTTCCTAAGACACTTGGATGGATTCCCATGATGCTTTTCATCATGAAGAAACCCTAAGAGTACTTGAAGAACCATTCATCACTCTACATCACCTTCTCTACTCAAACTCAACCAACTTTAGGCATTTATATGCCCACATTATAGTTACAAACTTTAACCACTCCCTTTTCAACTGATGGCTAAGAACTCATATGCAACATTTGCAAAAATCAAAGTTGCATTTTTGCACTTTTTACAACTTTTTCCCACTTTTTGTGCTTTTGACACCTTAGACCTTAGAGACCTTGTCAAACACATTAAACTTGATTTGAGTTAGAGTTGTTTGGGTTTTTATGAGGCTTAGAATGAGTGATAAGTGTTTGAAGAGATCGGAGATGTCAAATGAATCCTAGATTGAGTTGGTAGTGAGAAGAAAGAGTTTGTTGTCATAGGGAACTTGAATGATTAGTCAAAGAAGGATTTGGGTACGAAGACATGTGGGATATGAGTAATCAGGTAATTTGAGGATGGGAAAAGGTGGGGAAGGGGTAAAATTATTGTGAAACGATTGTGGGAATCTTGAACATTTATGGAAAGACACGATGTCTCTATTGTGAGGATCCTTGAAAAGTGGAATACATAGAAGAAAGAAAGCAACCTACAGATGAAAGATGAGACAAAAATACATAGGCTGAAGCAAAAGTTGCCAATATAGAAGACATACTTCAGAAAATGTACTATTTGAGGTAATAAAGGAGAAGAGAGAGGGGCTAACCAAACACATATATCATGATCTCCATCCTGTCAAATCTTCATTTATCAGGTTACATGGGAAGCATTTATACTTTCATTATATGCAATATAGAGTTTAAATAGTGATTTAGTATCTGCCCCAACACTTGTTATCCATCTTCATACATAATTTTAAAATGCACTTACCTTACAAGTAGACTCCATTTTACGAGAATGAATGTCTAATGAAGAGTCAGATCTTGGCACGCATCCCAATGAGGGAGTGTGTCTATTGTAAAACAAAATGAACAAATGTTAAGGAATGAACAGAGGAAGTGTGTCTATTCTAGAACAAAATAAACTCACAAAACCAATGAAGCATGCATTCACTTGTAATGGGGAACTGTCTCGTAGAAGCATGTTCACAACCTACAACACTAAATATGTAACCTACAAACAAGATGCTTAGCATCAATAAGAATAACAGTGGAGCATAATGAAATATTGAAAAGTGTGTTACCTTATTGAGATTCTCTTTGTTTCAAGAATAGTTTAATATTCTCTACTTAACAGGGCCAACCACGTGAAGGTGGAAGCTCATTTGGCCCCTCCCCCCCCTAATATCACTCTAAATTCCCCATTAACGTCTAATATTCTTTCATCCATTAATGAAACATAACATTCATTCATTATCACGTAACATTCAATATTAATAAATAACATTCATTAACACATAACATTCATCAACATTCATTAACACGTATCATTCATTAACATTCGTTAACAAGTAACATTCATCAACATTCATTAACACATATCATTCATTAACATTCATTAACACATAAAATCCAGTTGTTAACATATAATAAGATTACAATCATTTTTTTTTCTTTCTTTTTGAAGCTTGGACATAAAGACTAAGTGGACCATCATCGTCTTCACCATTTGTCCCCTCTTCAGTTCTTCTGTCATCTGCTCGTGATCTAGTTAATGTATGCCTAGTCATGTACTCACGATGAGGATGCATATACAAAGTGGGGTCCACTGCAATAACAAAGAAATGGGTTAAATTCATGAGTTTTATTATTATTGTTAGAAGGATTTCATTAATTAAAAGAAAATTATAGGGGTTCTCTTTACCTGATGGAGCCACATCATCTTCCTGATCATTTTGTTTAGCCTCATCCTCAACATCTTGAACACCCTCTAAATCCTCTGGAGTTGAAACATGAAAGGTTGCATTAATCAATACGCCAATTGCAATTAAATTCGTTTAAAGGAATAACAGTGGTCCTTTTTACCCGGTGGGGCCCCATCACGTTCCTGATGTTGTCTACCTGGATCATGCTTAACTTGGTCACCACGGTCTACATGCTCTAAAATAAAAACAAAAAGGGTTACATTAATTACTACACCAATTTCAATTAAAGATGTTTAATTGTATTAATCATTACATAAAAAAAAAAAAAATTGTTTAGCACATGAATACCTCTAGTACCGAGATGCACACCACGACCTTCATCATGTGCAAGTTGTGTTCCACCCTGTCTAGGCTACATTCCAACATCATGTGCATTTTTATGATTTCTTGATTATTTAAAACAAATATAGTCACATTATGTTGGAAATTAACATCGAATAGATTATTGCTCAAGTATTCAATTTTAAATAATTTTTATTTAGCTTATTTACATGATTAATGGATGCACCAGAATCTTCTTTTTGCCCACTCAATCCTTTTATATGTTCAGCCACGACTCCATAGCCCTTCCGGAAGGCAATTTTCATATCATCTTCTGTGGGCACTCTATTGAATTCAGAGCCCTGCATTTTTGCTTAATATCATGAATTTTGCTTGTATTATTTAATGATTAAAAAAATTGTTTGCAATTTATTATTTCGATGCGATATTTCATTTATTGATACTTACAATTCATGCGGCAACATTCATATAACCACCAGAGCCGAGTTTGTGTTTCTTGTGCTTTTCTAGTCTTGCCTTAGTTGCCTTTGATGTGTCGAGCAGTCTATGAAAATTTTGAAATATGTTAGATTATATAAATATAAAGAGTAATTAGTACATAATTACATTCTTAATAGTATCACATACCTTCTTCTGCTTGGTGGTGTATTTCCTTTTTTCCTTTCAAATCTCTCCTTTGCATCCAAAATCAGGTCCTTCCACTCCCTCTCTGGAATCATGGGGGGATGCTCATAATTTTTGTTCTTCTCTAAATGTGTCATATGTTGGTCCCTCACATACTTTAGATGTTTGCCAGCTTGGTCAAAGACCCTGCTTTTCTCAAATGTGTCATTTCCAAACAACCCAACCAAAAGGTTTATGAGTTCATCTTTTAACTTTTTTTCTTGCTCATTCCACCATTAACGTATGGTGGGCCCGAATATCTCCAATGTAGTTTCATTAAAAAATTTATTAAAAATATCGTTTCTTGCAAACAAATCATGGGATGATTAGTACAAAATGAGTGATCAATAAGTAAATTATAATTAGACTATATATAATAATAATAATTTTAAAGTACCTGGAACCTTCTCTATCTTTATGGGAAGCAAATCTTCGGTCACCACAAATGTGACCGGCAACGTTCTCGTGCTAGCAATATGGGAAGATCTAGGAAATGCTGCTATGGTATCACCACTAGTGGCCTCTGCATCATCATGTACATATCCTACTGCAGAAAATGAATCCACTATGAAATGCCACCAAGAAAGAAAACTTCAAGGGAAATAAACACATAACAAAAGAGAGAGAAAAAGAGGGATCTACTAACTCCATGGTCAGTATGATGTGCACTAGAGGATGTATGCATGTTGCGTGTTGCCGATATTGTAGTTGGTAATATAGATGGGGATGATGGCATCTGATGAGGCAACGTTTGCATAGGAACATGGACATCACTTGAAGAATAATACATTAAATATACAAAACATTAAATATACAATACCTTAAATATACAAAACATTAATATTGTTAGATGTCTCAAACCCATCCACTTGGTGTATCTAGATGAGTTTGTACTTGAATTATGCCTCTTGTATATATTGAAATTCTTGATGAACATGTTGAAAGTTTAGATTGGATCAGTTTGGATCCTTGGAAGGTTGGTAGTTCCATGATATTGGTTTAGGAATGCCTCTGAAATGCAGCCTATATTGGAAGGTTGAATGGATCATATTAGGATCCAAGTGAGAAATATTTGGTGTCTCTCCATCAGTGAGAAGAATCATGCACTCAAAATAGAAGAGATCAATATTGAAGACAAAGACCTTAGTTAAAAAAGAATTCTTGAGGTTGTTATGAAGAATGAATAGTTTTATGATCTGTAAAAGAGGAAACATATGGTTTGAAAAGATATCAAAACACAAGTGATAGTAGTCACGTGTTTGATAACAACAAAGATCCCGTGAACATATAAAGATATATCAAAGCATCAAAGTAGTTTTAATGTATGGAACATGGCCATCACTTGAACTACCTAGAGTACCCTGATCACGGTCACCAGCTCGATGAGGACGCAATATTTCCTATAAAAACAACACGTACATATTTTAGTTCATGAAATAAAAGAGTATAAAATATAAACCATTTTTGAACTTATGTTATAATTAAAGATTTCATTACTGCTTACTTCCAAGTTTTTTGCTTTCGGCATCAATTATTGCACCCTCTCTTTTATTGCATCAGTTTGAGGGACTTGGTATGCCAAAGCAAGAATTTCTCTATTGATTTTTTTTGGGTTCTTTCTCATCATTTCGACAGGGTTTGTGGAATATGTGATGTCATCATTGCATAATAGTGAGTCCAACTCTATATAGATGTCATCAAGTAATGCAGGTGCCTTTCCTCCAAGTGAGAAATATTTGGTGTCTCTCCATCAGTGAGAAGAATCATGCACTCAAAATAGAAGAGATCAATATTGAAGACAAAGACCTTAGTTAAAAAAGAATTCTTGAGGTTGTTATGAAGAATGAATAGTTTTATGATCTGTAAAAGAGGAAACATATGGTTTGAAAAGATATCAAAACACAAGTGATAGTAGTCACGTGTTTGATAACAACAAAGATCCCGTGAACATATAAAGGATATATCAAAGCATCAAAGTAGTTTTAATGTATGGAACATGGCCATCACTTGAACTACCTAGAGTACCCTGATCACGGTCACCAGCTCGATGAGGACGCAATATTTCCTATAAAAACAACACGTACATATTTTAGTTCATGAAATAAAAGAGTATAAAATATAAACCATTTTTGAACTTATGTTATAATTAAAGATTTCATTACTGCTTACTTCCAAGTTTTTTGCTTTCGGCATCAATTATTGCACCCTCTCTTTTATTGCATCAGTTTGAGGGACTTGGTATGCCAAAGCAAGAATTTCTCTATTGATTTTTTTTGGGTTCTTTCTCATCATTTCGACAGGGTTTGTGGAATATGTGATGTCATCATTGCATAATAGTGAGTCCAACTCTGTATAGATGTCATCAAGTAATGCAGGTGCCTTTCCTCCAAGTGAGAAATATTTGGTGTCTCTCCATCAGTGAGAAGAATCATGCACTCAAAATAGAAGAGATCAATATTGAAGACAAAGACCTTAGTTAAAAAAGAATTCTTGAGGTTGTTATGAAGAATGAATAGTTTTATGATCTGTAAAAGAGGAAACATATGGTTTGAAAAGATATCAAAACACAAGTGATAGTAGTCACGTGTTTGATAACAACAAAGATCCCATGAACATATAAAGGATATATCAAAGCATCAAAGTAGTTTTAATGTATGGAACATGGCCATCACTTGAACTACCTAGAGTACCCTGATCACGGTCACCAGCTCGATGAGGACGCAATATTTCCTATAAAAACAACACGTACATATTTTAGTTCATGAAATAAAAGAGTATAAAATATAAACCATTTTTGAACTTATGTTATAATTAAAGATTTCATTACTGCTTACTTCCAAGTTTTTTGCTTTCGGCATCAATTATTGCACCCTCTCTTTTATTGCATCAGTTTGAGGGACTTGGTATGCCAAAGCAAGAATTTCTCTATTGATTTTTTTTGGGTTCTTTCTCATCATTTCGACAGGGTTTGTGGAATATGTGATGTCATCATTGCATAATAGTGAGTCCAACTCTGTATAGATGTCATCAAGTAATGCAGGTGCCTTTCCTCCAAGTGAGAAATATTTGGTGTCTCTCCATCAGTGAGAAGAATCATGCACTCAAAATAGAAGAGATCAATATTGAAGACAAAGACCTTAGTTAAAAAAGAATTCTTGAGGTTGTTATGAAGAATGAATAGTTTTATGATCTGTAAAAGAGGAAACATATGGTTTGAAAAGATATCAAAACACAAGTGATAGTAGTCACGTGTTTGATAACAACAAAGATCTCGTGAACATATAAAGGATATATCAAAGCATCAAAGTAGTTTTAATGTATGGAACATGGCCATCACTTGAACTACCTAGAGTACCCTGATCACGGTCACCAGCTCGATGAGGACGCAATATTTCCTATAAAAACAACACGTACATATTTTAGTTCATGAAATAAAAGAGTATAAAATATAAACCATTTTTGAACTTATGTTATAATTAAAGATTTCATTACTGCTTACTTCCAAGTTTTTTGCTTTCGGCATCAATTATTGCACCCTCTCTTTTATTGCATCAGTTTGAGGGACTTGGTATGCCAAAGCAAGAATTTCTCTATTGATTTTTTTTGGGTTCTTTCTCATCATTTCGACAGGGTTTGTGGAATATGTGATGTCATCATTGCATAATAGTGAGTCCAACTCTGTATAGATGTCATCAAGTAATGCAGGTGCCTTTCCTCCAAGTGAGAAATATTTGGTGTCTCTCCATCAGTGAGAAGAATCATGCACTCAAAATAGAAGAGATCAATATTGAAGACAAAGACCTTAGTTAAAAAAGAATTCTTGAGGTTGTTATGAAGAATGAATAGTTTTATGATCTGTAAAAGAGGAAACATATGGTTTGAAAAGATATCAAAACACAAGTGATAGTAGTCACGTGTTTGATAACAACAAAGATCTCGTGAACATATAAAGGATATATCAAAGCATCAAAGTAGTTTTAATGTATGGAACATGGCCATCACTTGAACTACCTAGAGTACCCTGATCATGGTCACCAGCTCGATGAGGACGCAATATTTCCTATAAAAACAACACGTACATATTTTAGTTCATGAAATAAAAGAGTATAAAATATAAACCATTTTTGAATTTATGTTATAATTAAAGATTTCATTACTGCTTACTTCCAAGTTTTTTGCTTTCGGCATCAATTATTGCACCCTCTCTTTTATTGCATCAGTTTGAGGGACTTGGTATGCCAAAGCAAGAATTTCTCTATTGATTTTTTTTGGGTTCTTTCTCATCATTTCGACAGGGTTTGTGGAATATGTGATGTCATCATTGCATAATAGTGAGTCCAACTCTGTATAGATGTCATCAAGTAATGCAGGTGCCTTTCCTCCAAGTGAGAAATATTTGGTGTCTCTCCATCAGTGAGAAGAATCATGCACTCAAAATAGAAGAGATCAATATTGAAGACAAAGACCTTAGTTAAAAAAGAATTCTTGAGGTTGTTATGAAGAATGAATAGTTTTATGATCTGTAAAAGAGGAAACATATGGTTTGAAAAGATATCAAAACACAAGTGATAGTAGTCACGTGTTTGATAACAACAAAGATCCCGTGAACATATAAAGGATATATCAAAGCATCAAAGTAGTTTTAATGTATGGAACATGGCCATCACTTGAACTACCTAGAGTACCCTGATCATGGTCACCAGCTCGATGAGGACGCAATATTTCCTATAAAAACAACACGTACATATTTTAGTTCATGAAATAAAAGAGTATAAAATATAAACCATTTTTGAACTTATGTTATAATTAAAGATTTCATTACTGCTTACTTCCAAGTTTTTTGCTTTCGGCATCAATTATTGCACCCTCTCTTTTATTGCATCAGTTTGAGGGACTTGGTATGCCAAAGCAAGAATTTCTCTATTGATTTTTTTTGGGTTCTTTCTCATCATTTCGACAGGGTTTGTGGAATATGTGATGTCATCATTGCATAATAGTGAGTCCAACTCTGTATAGATGTCATCAAGTAATGCAGGTGCCTTTCCCCAAACATTCGTTTGTGACAAGAATATTAGTAACATTATCAAAATTTATCCAAAACCCTAAAGAAAAGAACATAATAATATAACATTTTGCTTCTATCTAATTTGTACAATTAAAATGAGGTTTACCTACTGGGTAGAAGGGTTGGGAGCTACATCCATGTCTGTGCTATGTGTCAAATGAATGTCACCCTGTGACAAAGATTAAATATAAAAAAAACATTAGCGAAATGAAACCAATAGACTTAGCAATAAAATTTAATAATAAAATGGTATATTGGAGTCATTAATTGAAGGTTGGTTTAAATGGTATATAGTACGAACCACCCCCATGATAGTAACTTTCTTTGTATCTATGCTATTCAAATTGTAATCGATTAGCAGCTCTTCCCCTGCACTTATTGATTTTATTGCACATACAAATATACAATTTCCCTCGTGCGTCTCAAATATGCAATTGGGTTGCTTATTAGTTGACCCAGGTCGTGTACTATTTATAAAACCTACAATATTCCCTATTGCTTTTGGCCTTCCGACAATGTACATAGCCACTCTTTTACTTTGATCATTATCTTTCTATTGTATATAATTCATTGAGAGTGCATACCTATGCATAATTTTTTATATCGAATAATCTGCATCCAATTTTTATAATTATAACAAGGTTTGACACACTCCATCAATTCAACAAATTTTTGTAACAGACCTTTATTCCGTCCATGGAAAATAGGCCCAAACCATGTAATGACGATGGTGCAATGCAATATATCCTCTCATTAACATAAAAATTAGTTTTTATTGGAGGAAGTTCCTTGGGTATCCATTGTTTCTATAGATGTTTGTACCTCAAGGGCACCTCGATGTCGCCTATGCTCTCATCATCATAAGAACATGACCCCCCTTGAGCAAGAAAAAAATGCATGCTTTTATTGAATTTTCTCCTAATCTTTTGACCTCTAGTTGATCTCCCTCTTTTAGATGTACTACATGTATCACTTTTGTCTTCTCTTCCTGAATTTCCCTTGCTCGAGGAAGACAGATTTGACAAATACCTATTTGGTGGTACCTGCACTCCATCAAATGAGAGAGATAGTTGGTATAGGGTTGATTTTTATTGTGAGACAAATTTTTTTTAAGGATTCCATGGAGAGAGACAAAAATAATTTGTAATAGATGGTTCACCGTATGTTGTTGATATTTTGCAAATGAGGGTAATGTTGATGAAGAAGTCAGCCCTAAAGTTGATGTTGAGATTAAAATTTGAATAAGCCCATCTGGGGCCTCAAGTGTTGATAACTGTATTAGATTTGTTGCTAATGTCGAGGTCTGAAAAATAGGGGTTGTTTGTTTTCCTAGTAATTTTGGAGTTTTAAAAACTCATAAAAATAGTCTTCCTCATCACATACATAAAGCATATAGGAGGGCCGAGAAGGTGGAATGAGCTATAACATGTGGTTTCGATGAGAAAAAAAATCAAAGTTTAGACAAAACATTGTGGCTAAAACCTGGGTTATTGTTAAAGAGAAAGAAAGCAATTAATAAATGGTTTTTATAGGGTGTATTGACTTATACCTGTCGATCCATGACATTGTGCAGGATCCTTGTCAAAGGGGTTCAAGTTCCTGCATATGTAATTCATTTATCTTATGTTAGCTAAAAATTACATGATACATATGCTAAAAATTACATAGTAGACAACATGAACAATATGCAGACATCATAATCATTGTATATTTTTTTACCTTACCTTTCGTTGATCTAGAAAGTGTAGGGTCCTCAACAAAAGTGTTGACGATGTCTGTAGTCAATTACCAAATTCCACCAAGGATGACAGAATCACACAAAATATATACATGTTATCAACACCAACAATTGAGCATCATAAGCATTGATACGTATGCTAAAAATTACATAGTAGACAACATGAACAATATGCAGACATCATAATCATTATATATTTTTTAATTACTTACCTTTCATTTATCTAGAAAGTGAAGGGTCCTCAACAATTGAGCATCATAAGCATTACATTTGCAATTTGATAAACAATAAATACATTAAATATATGAATAATAATAGAAACATATGTATCATAAATCACATATGTATCATCATAAACATGTTGTAATCCATCATATATGTTGTAATCCATCACATATGTATCATAAATCACCATCCATCACATAGCTAATAAACAACCCACATTCAATAAATAAACACAAACTTAAAAACAAAATGAGGGCTAGCCGATACTCTATCTATCTCTATCTCCTACGGCTGGCATGGTTCTACTATTAGGACATTATGAATTAATTATGTAATGGCATTAGAATTTAAAACACAATGAATTAATTATGTGACCATATATATAAGTGAAATAAATTTCTATCAAGAGATCAATATCAAATAGATAATATACTAATCACATACCAATACATTTCATTCATGTCATTTATCTTCTTCTTGATCCAACTCATCATCATCATCGCCATCATCATCATCATCATCATCATCATCATCATCATCATCATTATCATCATCATCTTCTTCTTCTTCTTCATGAATATCATCAACTAACTGTCGATCGTGATAATCATCTAAATCATCTTCTACTTCTTTGGTATCTTCTTCTTCCATCACATTATACTTTATCGGCCTTCCTCTTGGATCATGTCTAACAACAAATGACCAACCCGATTTGTGAGGAACCTCTGAGTAAAATACCTGCTCACATTGGCTTGGAAGAACATAGGGCTCATTTCTAGCTCGCTCAAACGACCTTGTATTAACCATTGTAAATCCATTATCATGTTCAATAACAATTTTGTCAGGATCATTTTCATTCAATCGTAGCTTGTACCATTGGATGACGAAAAGAACTAATTTGAAGGACCTAAATTCACACTCAAGTATATCATCCAAAATCCCATAGTATCAATTTTTCGAGACTCGAGGATGTATGTTGCTTCTAGATGAAACATTAGTCACCTGAAATAGTACACTTATTCTAGAATCATAAGTTTTCTTTGTGTCATCCAACTTTTTGATGCAAAATTTATGACCATTGCACCACATAGCCTTGTGGTGTTTCACTTGCAAAATGTCAAACATAGATAATATGTACATCATTACAATTGGAAAAAAAATTTAAAAATATGGGTGATTAATATATTTATATGTACCTGTTTATCTCTTAAACCATATGCTAAATCAATTTACCTTTGTGTAACACTAGAATCTCCATTACGGTGAGGGTGAACTCACAATACTGATTCCCACTTTTTGACCAACTTTGACACTTAGATGAACATTTTTGAAAAAAACTTCACTTTCCGACACCTATAACTTTTAAACCGTTAAGAATTTGAAGATGATGTAAACTAGTGATTTGTAACATCTTGTTTGTAGATTCTAAATATATTTTTAAATTTTATTGATTTTTCCATCTCCCTCAAAAAGTAGTTTTTTACAACAAATATCATTTTTTAAGAGTGACGTGCATCCCGAAACACATCTCTCTTTTTATATAAATGATAAAAACTTAATTCTTTTGAATTTTGGTTTGTAACATCAATTCCCAGGGCATGCAGTTGGTTTGATAGTGATATGTTGAATATTTTTCATTTTATTAAATTTTGAAGTCCAACTAATTATAATTTAGATGTAGGTGTACGTTTGAACACATAACTTGTTCTATATATATCAAAATTTAATTTAATTTTTTTGTTAGAAAGAAAAGACATCATTACATAGTACATAGATATTTTTCAGAATTTTTTTGAATTAGTTTATTGTTTTTCCCAATGCATTGAACAAAGAAGTTTATGTTCAGTGAAAAACCTACATTCATAAGAAACAAAATAAAAATATATTAAAAATTATACTATTTGGAAATCTTATAATAAGGAATAAATACTTAAAAATATAAAACTTCTAAATGAATTCATTTGACCCCCCATAAGCTAATGTAAAACTGGTTTTTTATCAGCATTTGATAGATGCAAAGGAGACTCCATTACAAGTATGATTAGAAGTAGAGAGGTTCTATCCAATAAATTTTGATCTAAGAGCCTTTGATATAACTATCTTCAATTAATTACTTCAAATGGGACCTCCTAAAGCTTAAATCATTATATTTTCTAAAAAATGTATGATTTCAACAAAAATCGGGATGTACCAAAAAGTGGGAACCAACATTGTGAGTTCACCCATTAGCTTCTTTAACAGAGGAAGCCACACCTTCCCATGTTAATGCATGACTAGATTGTTGACATTGTTGAATCCATATCGTCATCCAAGCAAGATTGTTTGCAACATACAAATGTAGTGCATCCCACTCTTGAGCAACTGTACAAAAAATAACTAGAAATTTACAACTGAAGTATATTGAAGATTACAAATAAATTAACTGCAATATCGAATAATTACCTCTCATTTTCCTCATTCTACCTTTCTCCATCAGGTACTCCCCTTCAAATTTGTTAATGGAGTTGGGATCCCAAATACGATCTACATGGAACTTTGTCGCGAACTTAGGAAGGTACTCAATAATGTACACCATAGTCTAGTATACCATATATCCCTCCACCATAGAACCCTCGAGATGTGCTCTTTGTCGAACCAAAGAATTCAAAATTTTCAAGCTCCTCTCAACCATCCACATTGACTTTGTGTGTACAGATCCACACAATTCAATATCCTCAATTTGGTGTATGAGGTAGTGTTCTTGTGCATTAAAAAAATTTGAAGGTAGACACTTTTGCATTTCACACATTAGATGAGGAATTTTTCTCTTCCAATATTTTATATCTTCCTTATGGATTTCTTTAGATGACAACCACCTACAAGAGATTCAAGATGCAAATATATTAACGAGACTTTATAAAATAATATACAATATATTACATAACAAGTAAAAAAAAATCGCAAATATAATATCTATACAACAAATTGAACAAATATCACTATTGACCTCATGTGTTTTCCAAGATTATATATAACTTGTTTGACATTATTGTCTAATTGGTCTAGGAGAGATAGAGGTAGAATGTACTACAACAATTATAAAATGATCTTTTTCATTATTTTCTAACATAAGACAATGAAAAGTACATGCAGTGTACAAATATATAGTAAATACACAAGAACATGAATTACCTTAATGAAGGTATGCCAATCATGCATTTTCATCTCTGACCCAAATTCACTTTTCTTTGTTATGAGATTGTTTATGTTCGCAACAAATCTTGTGGGAAATCAAATTTTTCGTATGACTTCTTTTATAGCATTGCTTTGTTGCTTCCTTAATAACCAAGGAAGGGCACTTATATTAATCTAGTCTCCATCGCTATTTGATTGAATGGCATTTTTAATTGTATGATTGGATTCCTGAATGTCACTACAAATTTTGACAATTTTTTCTTTGTCACGCCTTTCATCCAATATTTTCCATAATGTCTATGTTATATTCTTTCCAATATGCATAGTATCAAACAAATGCACAATTTGTATCTTCTCGTAGTAGGGCAACCTACTAAATTCTCTGGGATAACTTTTTAGTCCCTTTGGAAGGTGGTCATTAATGCCTTGACGACCTTCACAAGGCATATAATTTTAAGAAGTTTACAATGACAATCATCATCAATTACATCATCAGTAAACAAATAACAATATAAAAATATAAATTCCAAACATAAACCATTAGATGGAATGACATTACCTTGACGATTAATTCTATTATATTCCAATTTCCATAGGGAAGGTGTCATTCTTCGTGGCTTTGATGTAGTCTCTTCTTTCCCATTGAAAAGATATTTTTCAGTATTTTGATACTTATGATTTTTGTGGAGGAAGTGCCTATACTCATCAAACACCTGCTTTTGTAAACTTTTTGAATGACGAGATTTCATCTTTGGACCACAAACTGGACATGCAAATTTTCCCTTTGTTTGAAGACCTACAAGATCATGTATAATTGGAGGAAAATGATAATTTTTATATTTATAATTATGCGCAAGTTGAACATTATAACATACCACAAAAATGTGTTAGCCCTGCGGCATCATGAATTGTCCATACAAGCATTGCATGAAATTGAAATTGTTTTTGTCCTATTGGTCTAGAGACGTCATACATAGTGACACCATTCCATAACTCCAACAACTCGTCGATAAAAGGCTCAATATATACATTCATATCTTTAACTTGATACTTACCTAGTTGAATGAACAAAAACATTACATAGTTATCATGACCATTTTGCTGCAATATTTATAATTTAATGTAGATGACTATTAAATGAAAAAATACCCGAAACAATCATTGCCAACATTACGCGCTCCCTCTTTATTGACATCCATGGAGGAATGTTATTGTTGATAACAAAAACATGTCACACCGAGTAAGTAGATCTCAACTCTCTAAATGGATTGACATTGTCCGCTACCAATCAAAGCTTGAGATTACGAGGTTCTTCTTTAAAGTGTGGCCACTTTTCGTCTATGTGCATAAATGCAGAATCATCTGCAGGCATTCGAATAATGTCATCTCGAATTCTATTGCATGCATGGTAATCTATAAATTGCGCAAAACTTTCACACTTAAATAATCATTGCAAACATGGAATAATGGGAATATAACGAACAACCTGTGAGGCACCTTTTTTGTTAGTTGATCTGTTTGATATCTACTCATATGACATCCAGGGCATTCTGTTGCAAATTCAAGTTGTTTATGATATATAATATGATCATTGGGACATGCATTTGTTGCTTGATACTCCATTCCAATATCTTTCATAATGGCAGATAATTCTCGATATGAGTGAGGTAGAATATTTGATGGTGCTAACAAAAAATCACCTATCAATCTACAACCAAAAATATAATTTGTTAATATAAATAATCTTAATGGTGTATGTTTCACCCTTTATTAACTATAATGAAATAACAACAAAAATAGATGAAAAAAGATGACATATATGACATACCTTAACATACATGAGATTATTATGTTGGATAAACCATTCATAACCTTGAAGTTCACTAACAACAATACAACAGAGAGAAGAGTTTTTTGGGAGCCTTCATAAAGGGGCTTGTATGCCTTCTCAAGTAGAGGTACATCATGAACAACATCAAAGTCATCTTGATCATCATGATCAGTTGCGCTAGTACTAAATGTGTCGTGGATAAATGTATTTGTACCATCATCTTCAATTATGTTTTCTGGCGCATGATCATCTTCTTCCATAGGATCATTATCTTTAACTTCGATATTCACACCTCCATGTTTCTCCACTTCGAAAACCACACTCTCCAGGTTGTGGTAGTCCATATCATGTGCCCTAGGGCACTCCACCTATATAAAAGGGATCAACATAAATAAACCACAATCATGATCTCATCATCAAGTGTTTCTTATGTATATAAATTGTTAAAATGATATAATGAACAACTTACCAATTGATGATAATCATGCCCCCCTTCAATATGACCATGTTGCCTACAATGTTTCTCAATTGTTTTGATTAGAAGTCTTCTAGTCTTTAAGCCCTTACAATTTTTGTAGGGACAATAACATTTTCCATCACCTTTTGTTTTCAAGCTAGACCAAAATCTAGTAATTGTCTCCTTATTTTGTTCTTTGTTGATATTATCTGACATGATCTTTCTTCACAGGCAAAAAAATCAGGCTATGGAAACTTCGGTCTATAACCTTCACAAACTAAGAAAAACGATGTCGCAAGTACGAAAGTCTTCTTAAAACTAGTTATAAAGAACCTGAAATATTAGTTATGAAATGATGTTTCAGTATAATATACCAAATTGAAATACTTAAACATAGAAAAATTAAAAAATGAACCAAAACCTTTGAACATTCAACATAGTAACATGGTACTCAGGTACTCCAAGTACCCGGTGTGGGGACGTCTCGGGGACGGGTAATTCGAGGTTTTGTGGAGATCAACATAACGCCAATTTCAGGTTAATAAGAAAAAAATAAAGCATAGGTATATATTTTGTCCTAGGCATGACCAGAACAGGAGGAATTACTATCATCATGAACAACAGTCATTGACAGATCACAAGAGCAACAACTATATTACAGCAATGTCAAAACACTCTGATAAGATCAAAATAGTGACCACTATAGTATGAGGACAGTGACACCATTAATAATTAACACCATGACTCCCAAAGTTAGAAATAAATCAAGATAATGTGGATGCATATATATTGACAGTTTACTACGCTATGAAACAATGATATCAATACCTACAAAGTAGTGGCAATGCATGAGTTCGAAGACAACCTAAGTTGGCCTAGTGGCGGAGAACTTGTACTCTTGAAAGAGAGGTCACAAGTGGTGTAGGAGCACCTAAACCCTAGAGGAACACAAGGAGGGTCATGTGATGATGAGGAGCCATCATGGCCCTCTTAAAAATTGCAATGAAACACTTCATCGTTCCAAATTTGTTTGGTAACAACACCTTCAAACTCACAATTAGGACCTATCTCCAAGATCCACCATCATTCATGACTCACTCACAATATCTTTGCTTCTTCAAATGACCACTATGGTCAAGCCTTAATGCATTAGGTCTCAACACCCTTAGCCAACCTTTCACTCCAAACTTGATCTCACAAACAATGCTCTTATTGGTCATAACATACTCTAGTCTGCAACTTTTGTTTGAACACATTACCCATTCCTATGACAACACCCTTCATATTGACAACTTAACAAACCTTGTATTGACAACTAGGCTCCACTTCTTGTGGTAACAAAGTAGACTCACCTACACACAACAAAACCATCCCCATACTCCAAAGCACTCACAATGGCTTATTAACAAATTATATGTCTGTGACTGTCCCATAAACTTTCCCCTTAAGCATTTACAACCCTTAACAAATCTTGGTTTGAAACAAACCCTTACAACTTAGGAATATTGACACCTCACACATATTAAGAGACCTTCAACACAACTCAATACTATTCCCCAATGCAACCTAACAATCCAACCTTTGACTACAACTTAAGTTCCAACACAAGAATTCACTGTCAACAGTGACAGCCATACCTTTATCTGAGACCATCACCCAACACAACCCCAAACAAGTATCCCTTACCCTTTTCAACACTTGGACACATTCAAAACTCACTATTACATCTCTCCAAACCACCACTTTCCATTCCAATCAACCTGCATGCACAAAACCTTTATCAAACTGCCACTTCACTGCTTTGTCTTAGTTTGAGACAAATTACCAGTCATCTTCATCCACCAACACACATGCCAATCCATACATGGTCTCTTGCAGTCTTAAACACATATTGTACACATCCTTCCCATCTATACTACCAATATTGGGGACTTGATTCACTTGAAAACAAAAGTTATTACATTTTTACTAGTCACTGGATACCCTAGATCGAGGGTTTGTAATTTGGACAAAAACTTGAATATCTTGCCTAAACAATGATGGATTTGAATAGAATAAAAACCAAATTGAAGTTTTTTCAGTGCCACATCAAATCCAATAGAAAATAAACCAAAAATTCAAGGTATTAACATAGAAAACTCAAGTGATCAGACTATTATATTGTCAAAAACATGAAAAAAGAGCATAAAACCATGTTATATTGATATCAAAACTGATTACATCGACTCGCCATTCCATTTTTTATCTTTGTAAACATATTTATATCATTATTTGACATTATTAGTGTTTAATGGTTAATTAAGGGTTTGAGAATGTGTTGGTGTAAATAATTATTCATGTTGGATATTATTACACCTTACTTAAGTTTACTTAGGAAATGCATTTCATAGTAGTTTGGGTATGAGACACTTGGGTGTTTGTGCTACATTGGGATAGTGTGTGTAGGAGAATTTCCACTTTTATGGTGTGATCTTGTTACTACCCTATCATATCCACTTATTGTGGAGTGATAATTCCACCTTCAGTGGGTGATCCACTTCATGTGAAATATTTTATTGTTTCTCTACCTACTACACCTATTTCTTACCTACCCTTGTTTCTTATTGAGCCACATGTCATGTTTTTGTGCTCACATATCCATATAGCCTTGCCTATTGTAGACACCTAAAATTGTCATGTCTAATTAAATAAATATTTTATTTATTTAATTATCTAAGCCTAATTCTTCTATTAATTAAATAAATCTTTATTCATTTAATTAATTCATTTATCCTCTTCTAGCCTTATTTCTCATTTAAATAAATACATTTATTTATTTAAATTATCCCTTTCCTAAATTAAATAAATATCTTATTTATTTAATTGTCCTGCTTCTTCTATTAATTAAATAGATCTTTATTTATTTAATTAATTCATTATCTTTTTCTACACATGACACATGTCATTCATCTCTTAATTCCTACATTACCTACCCCTTTCATTATTTTGGTATTTCTTATACCTACCCTCTAATCCTAGCCGACCTCTCTTTTTACACCTCTCAATCTTAACCCTCCATTTTCTATTGTGTCTTCTATTTAAGGAGATGCTTTCTTCATTGTCAAACCCTAATGAGACATGCCTAACTACTGGATCAATTGACTACACTACAATTCTACTGGCAACCACATTCCGTTCTTTGTTGAGCTCTTGTGCATACAAAAATCTGAGAGCAAGCATATCAAACAAGATCAATGGAGATAGGAAGAATGGAGATCAAAACCCTAGTGGACATGTGATGGTATAATCTTTGTGATTTTTGAGTTATTTGCATTGTCTTAGGTTATCTTCATATGTTATGGTGGATCTTTGTTCATTGTTAGGCTAGGGTTTCATGGTTGAATCCATTTTAGTCTTTCAATATTGTTGTTATTTGTTATCCATTTTCACCATATACATTTTGGCACGCCCGATGGGACTCTTGTCCCTTTGCATTTAACATTTTTGTTGCAGATTTTGCATTTTTGAAGTTGCAGATCGGACGATTTCGACGACATTTTAGGTTTTTTCCGCGTCTGCGAGTGTTCAGATCGCGTTTTTGTATTTCAGAGGCGTCTGTGATATCTTGGATCACGTCTGTGTTTCTGTCATTTTCTATTTTTGCAGGTTTTCGAAGTCGCGTCTGTGATTCCGAATCGCGTCTGTGCATCATATTATCGCGTCTGTAGAAGAAAGAGGCGTCTGTGTTCTTAGATCGCGTCTGCGAATCATATTACCGCGTCTGTGTCGGACAGACGCGTCTGTGTCTGGTATAATAGCGTCTGTGCATTCTGTTTTGCAAATTTTTCAAGTTTTTCGATTCGGGTTTTCGGATTTTGTACTTAGGGTTTCAGATCTGGTTTATTTTTGGCTAACCTTTTGCAGATCTAGCTAACCTGATTTGTGCAGCTTGCTTTGGAGGCAAATACGTTTTTGTTGAAGGCCCCTTTTCACAAAGTCTTTTTGGGTTTTCTAAAATTTACCTAACTTGTGTGCTTGCAGGAAGGGGTTATCGTTTGAAACAACCCAAACTACTAACAATTTTGTTGCAGGACCTTGGCTAGGGTTTTTTGTAATTTTATTGTGTGCCTTGTTTTCATAGCTTAGCAAACACTTCAATTGGTGCACTAAAATTGAACCATTGTCTTTTGTGTCTTGAGCAATAGGCTCTTTTTGTTTATTCTTTAGAGGGCCTGTCTTCCCGTGTGGTCATTAGGACTACTAGTGAGAAGAGAACGACCCAAGTGGTAGCAAAAGAAAAGCCATCTTCTTCCAAGCCACTATAATCAAATGTATTCATGGTGAAAACTATGAATAACGTGTGCTGATTAGTTCATACCGACACTATGTCTCCCCATAAACCCGTTTGATCAAATTTATTTGATCATTTGTAGGGCGTAACCCCTACCGGCTGGGAGCCTTATGTATTTACAGAGCTGAAAGTGCCGCATGTATGGCCACACGAGCGGATGCCCTTACTAGCACCTCATTGTTTTAGATGCCCAAATCCTTCTAGTTGTTGAGGCAGGAGGTCGGACCTCTGGTAGCGGCCCACACACATACGGTTCTTAGTAGAGATACAAAGTTCGCCATGGGGAGTTTTCATGGGGACTGATGCTTGGCTGACCCGAGAAGTGAGTGCCGAGGGTGGAGCCAGTGAGGTCAAGCATCTAAGTATCCACTCTGAATAGCGTAGCCTCGGGGGTAAAACCCCATGTGGGATCAACAATTATTGTCCTGGCCAGCCATAAGAATTGTGCTTGACTTATGATAAACATTCAAACACTCAAAACAAAACAGCAAAACATTGTGTCTTTTGTGTCTTCAAGTGTATGCAAAAAATTTTTACATCAAACAACACACTTTTTTTTTGGAGTCTAAACAGTCTGCAAACATTGGGTCATCAACACTGTATCCTCTTGTCACGAAAAACAGTCGAAAAATCAGATTTGGTCACAGCAAAACAAATTCACAGATAGGAAAGATTGCACTAAGGTTACAGAAACGCGTCTGTGTCTGTTAAAACCGCGTCTGTGTCGGATAAACGCGTCTGTGAAGTACAGAATAGTGTCTGTGTTTTTATCAGCGTCTGTGTCGAACAGAGACACGTCTGTGTTTGGAAATTGCGTCTGTAAAGTATACAGGCGCGTCCGTGTTCACAATTGCAAAAAACTGTTACAGTCCCAACAAACATCAACAGGAAAATCTCATAATCACGTCTGCGTCAAACAGAATAGCGTCTGTGTCTTAAAACCGCGTCTGTGAAGTATACAGAGGCGTCTGTGTCAGGATTTGAAAAGTTTAATAGTCAAGCAAACAAAGAAAATTAGTTTCGGCATACTTGAGCTTCCTAGGTTGTCTCTTCAGATTTCATCTAGCATTCAGCTTGTTCTAAGGTCTTACACAGTCCATCATTGCTTCATACCTCATTTTACATTCATACTTGTCTAAACTTGAGTCAAAAGGTCACTTGCTTGTCCTCACTATACTTTGTCAACACACTACATACAACAACAATTTGCTAAGTGGTCCCTCATCAAGGTTTCTTACCTTTGGGTTTCATTTGGTCTTACTTAGAGTCAAGGTCAGCTTACCTCATCAAGAGAAACTATCCTCTCTTTGGAAGTCACACCTACTCTACTACATACATACTTGGTCTTACACTTTGGACATTGCAAGTAAACTTCAAATTCATTTACATTCCATACAACTCTTGGTCTTACATACTCTTGTCATTTTCGTCTAGTCTCTCACATATTGCTAAACACCTAGTTCATGGTTGAAACCCATCTTCAAAAATCTAGGAGAATAGTCAAAGAAGCTCAAGGGTCCGTAAACATGAGTTCTTATGAGTATGACAATGATGTCTTCTACAATCCTGAGCACACTACATTACCAGACATGAATGTTTATAGACACAATCCAAATGTGGAAAGCGCAAACACTATAAACAACAATGCTACACTCAATGATAATGTGGACAATTCTTCAATACTATCAGCAGACATACAAGAATCTATAATGGATCCTCAATTCAATAGATTGGTTGAAGAGATAATGAGGAGAGATCGTCAATATTTCCTAAACATGATGGCACAAAGTGGAGCTAAAATACCACATGATTTTGACTTATCTCAACTTATGGAAAGTAGACCTTCACAACAAACTCAACCTAATAGTGGAGGACTAAATAATATGATGCCGGAGTCACCATCAGTTTTGCTTCAGAAACCAGCAATCCCACATACACAAGCTCAAATGCATGATACTTACACTCAAAGACCATCATGGAGGCCTTATGTTCAAACACATGCTCAAGATATGGGTCAACCAAGACAAATGGATACTCAAGGACTTCCTCAAAATTTTGACACCAGGAGACCTCATGTCAAAATTGGGGGCAACACAATGGAAAACGAAAGGCCCATTGAATATGGTTTATACACACAAAACAGATATGGGGTTCCCCAACAAGAAATTAGGCCAAGTGCTCCATATATGTCGCAACAATATAGACCTCCATATGGACATGTCTACGATCAGTATCATCCATATATGCAACAAGCTCCCCCTCAAATGGGTGTTTCAAACATGGGACATGCTACAAGAAATCCATCTCCTCCCAAAAATAATTTGGAGCAACAAATTAGAGATCTACAAAAGAAAGTGGAAGACATGGGCACATCAAAACCCACAAATACTATGAGAGATATATGCCCTTATCCATTTGATAAGAGCATTCCAATGCCTCCGTTTCCTCCGCACTTTGCAACGCCGAAATTTGACAAATATAGAGGGAGAGGAGACCCCAAGGCACACATAAGACAATTCTTCACAGCTTGCATTGAGGTAGCGGCAAAAGAAACATACTTGATGAGGTTGTTCCCACAGAGCTTAGGTGACCAAGCGATGGAATGGTTTTCTCAATTACCTCTTGGTATTAAGTCATGGGGCGACTTAGCAGAAGCATTCATTCAACATTTTTCTTACAACATTGAAACAGATGTCTCAATTACTACCTTGTGCAATACGAAACAAAAAGAAGGAGAATCTTTTGCGTCATTTTTACAAAGATGGAGAAACTTAGCTAGCAGATGCTCTTGTGAAATCCCGCAAAAACAAATGGTGGAAATGTTCACACAAAACGTTAACAAGGCTATTGGCTATGATCTCAGAAAAGCTTGTTTGTCTACATTCAAGGATGTCATTGAAAAGGGCCTAGCAACAGAAAAGGTCTTAATTGAACAAGGAGTAATCAAGCTATTCAAAGAAAACAAAGAAGACTTCAAAGGAAAGGACAAACCAAAATTTTGGAACAAGAACAAGAACACAGTTAATGATGGTGTTGTTGATGCCAACACAGTGAGACCAAAGTTCGTCTTTTCTGGATCAAGTTCTACCAACAATCAAGTGAACAATCAAACGGCTGCTAAACCACGAAGGAAGTACACTCCATTGGGAGAACCACTTGAATCAGTATTCAAAAAGCTTGTAGCAAATAAAGTGATCACGGTCCCAGACTTTCCTCCATATGAACCAAAGGTAAAACCGAATTGGTGGAATGATGATGAATTTTGTGAATTTCATAAGAGCAAGGGTCATAAGACAAGTAATTGCCATCGATTGAAAAACATTGTACAAGATCTCATTGACAGAGGAGATATTGAGATTGAGGGACATTCATCTAACCAAGAGCATGAGGTGTTTAAGGAACCATTCCCAAAACATGACAAGGGAAAAGGCAAAGTCACAGATGATCAAGCCAATTACACTAGAGCATCTTACAATTATGATTCCACTATTAATCACATCTCAATGGACAATCATATTTCTACCATTACTATCAAAAACAAAAATCCTGAGAATCCTCCTCAAAGACCCAAAATTGTCCTAAAAGGTGTGGGATCTTCATCCACATCTACCTCTGAATGTCATGTTACAACCCGTCGAGGTAAGATCACATTGCCAGGTACCTCTACTAAGAATACCAATCTTTCGTTAACTAAGCCTGAGTACGACCTTGTAGAGCAATTAGGGAAAACACTTGCACTCATCTCTATTCTTGAGCTCTTACGCATATCTCCTGCACATAAAGCTATCCTTGATAAAACCTTGAGAGATACTGCTGTCCCTACTGATCTGAATGTGGACCAGTTTCAAGCCATGGTGGGATATTTATCCGTTCCACACTCCCTCACATTCACAGAAGCCGATGACGCCTCCATAAGTCAGCCTCATAATGCACCTCTACATATTGAAGCCTTCATACATAAACACCGAATAAAACGAGTCCTGATAGATGGAGGAGCAGGTCTTAATATTTGTACATTGAGCACCATCAGACAATTGGGATATTCTGACAAAGCTGTGAATTCTATGAACCAAATCACTATTAAGGCTTATGATGATGAAGAGCGTTCGTCCAAGGGCACGGTCATCTTACCACTAAGAATAGGGCCAGTCACGAAGAACGTGGTTTGTCAAGTCCTGGATCTAGACCTCACGTATAACATATTGCTAGGACGTCCATGGATTCATGAAATGAGGGCAGTCCCATCAACGTACCATCAGTGCATAAAGTTTCCTCATAATGGAGTCAAGGTAACGGTCAATGGTGATCCAAATCCATTCATATATTGCAATAACTTAAGATCACATACTGAGACTATCATTCCTAGCAATCGTGAGGCTACTCCTTCTTCAGCATATATTGATCCTGAGTCATTAAAGCCCTCGACATCCAAACAAGGTGAACTTAGAGCCAAGTTTCAAGACAAAGGCATGGGAGAATACACTCTGAATCAAACAATGTTCTTACGACAAGTCATGAACTCCCCCAAGGAATATGGGAGGCCACATCCTAATAAGCAAATCTCCATCATGCTACTCAAATGGGATCCTACCGTCTTTCAAAAATGGGGCGAACTAGAGGAAGAAACTTTATATAAAATGCTATATAAGGACGCTGAAGATGATACACGTGATCAAATTATAATACCCTGTGAGAACTATGGCAAAGGTTTCAAAATTCTACAAAGATTTGGGTATGATGGAAAGAGTCCTCTCGGACTACGCAAAGAAGGTGTCATGGAGCCTCTACAACCTGAGCTAACTACAAGAAGGGAACGCTCTAAGGGGCTTGGTTTTCTAAATCCCAAGATTCAAAATAAGAGAACAAAACAGATATGGCGAGTCAAAGTGGCTGAAGTTCAACAAGAGGATAATTATTCCACAGACTCCAATGAGTGGGAATGGGGTTCAGACAAATCCTCCAGCGACTATGAACTCAATGAGACATTTAGAGAGCCAGATGAACCTACAGAGGAGGAGGAGTTTTACAAGAAATTCAGAGTCGGTCAAGAACCGACCCATAAGGATCTCGCACAAGCTTCGTTTCAAGGCCCTAGGTCAGGATCACATAGGATGAGGACACCTGTCCCTGAGGGTGCTACTAGTGATGATAATTTGGACTCACTCACGATCGACACTGATGAGGAGAGTGCCATTGATGACCTCGATGACTACCTTGACATACCTGAATATAACCACATCTTCACTATTAGCCTTGCGGACTCTAAAAACACTAAAGACCTTCCCCTCGTTCACCCCCAACTCATTGACTGGGATCAGGATGGACCACCACAGTTTGATACATTTCAAAATGACGAAGCTATTGTTGATTATCTTGGCATTCGCGATGATCTTCCTCTTGGAGACCATAAAGCAGGATATGCCATAGAGCTTAATAACATGGCATACTTTGGTGAGGGTGTCGGGCCTTCTAGTCGCAAAAATGTGAAAATAAAAACAAAACAAGGGTCTTATGGCGAAAACCACGCTGTGGCGCTATCTGACTCTAAAAAAGTAAAAAGAAAGGACGTATCTGAGGGTGAAAACCTCTCTGAGGCGCCCGAAGATGGAAGGCTCGACATTCTCCCAGCATCATACGAGGAAAAATCATCCATGTTGGTAGAGGAGACTATAAGGACAAACATTGGTACAGCAGAGGTTCCACACAACATATTTTTGGCTCAATCATTGACAGAGGCCGAGAAAGCAAGGTTCATAAGCTTCTTTAAGGAACGACAAGTCAACTTCGCATGGTCTTATGCTGATATGCCTGGACTAGACCCCGACTTAGTAATGCATCATTTAACAGTCAAACCGGGGGCAAAACCAGTAAAACAGAAATTGAGGAAAATGCATCCACAGGTGGCATTGCTAGTCAAGGAAGAGCTGGAGAAATTATTGGATGTCGGATTCATACGCCCAATTGATTATCCTGAATGGATTTCCAATTTAGTACCTATCAGCAAACTAGATCGCAGCATCCGAATATGTACAGACTTTAGGGATATCAACAAGGCTTGTCCGAAGGACGATTTCCCATTACCAAACATTGATTTAATTGTTGATCTCACAGCAGGCCATGAGATGTTATCTTTAATGGACGGATTTTCTGGATATAATCAGATCAAGATTGCACCTGAAGATCAACATAAAACATCATTCACTTGTCCATGGGGAACCTTCTGCTGGAATGTCATGCCCTTTGGGCTGAAAAATGCAGGTGCCACGTATCAACGAGCCATGACTACTATCTTCCATGATCTCATGCATGTAACGGTGGAAGATTATGTTGACGACCTTTTGGTTAAATCAATAGACAGGAATACACACTTGGATATACTTTCAGTTGCTTTTGATAGGCTGGAAAAATACAAGGTAAGATTAAACCCAAAGAAATGTGTCTTTGGAGTAACCTCCGGGAAGCTCCTAGGATTCATTGTGTCTAAAAGAGGAATAGAAGCGGATCCAGCAAAAGTCAAGGCTATCTTGGACATGCCACCACCCAAGAATATCAGTCAACTTCGGTCTTTACAAGGGAGACTCCAGTCCATACGAAGATTCATAGCACAACTTGCAGATAAGTGCAATCCTTTCCAGCACCTGCTACACAAAAACATTAAGTTCAAATGGGATGAGAACTGTCAACAGGCTTTTCAGGCACTTAAAGACTATCTTTTGAACCCGCCAGTTTTGATGCCACCAATTCAAGATCAACCATTGCTACTTTACATATCAGCTACTCCAACAGCACTGGGGGCACTCCTAGCACAACAAATACCTGACGGCAAGGAAAAAGCAGTCTACTATATCAGTCGCACATTGGTGGGATATGAGCTAAACTACACACCAATTGAGCGTGCATGTCTCGCTGTGGTCTTCGCTTCACAAAAATTACGACATTACATGCTTACTCACAAGACCAAGTTGATTGCCAGAATTGATCCACTAAAATATCTTCTCAACAAAGCTACACTTACTGGGCGACTGGCCAAGTGGGTAATGATTTTGAGTGAATTCGACATTGAATACGTGGACAGAAAAGCAATCAAAGGACAAGCCATCGCAGATCAACTGGCAGATGCTCCCATGATAGATGATGTTCCTCTACAGTCAGAATTTCCAGATGAGTCCATTCTAACAATATCACCTGCAAAGCCATGGCAACTATACTTTGATGGCTCATACACACAGCATGGGGCAGGAGCGGGTATACTCTTTATAACTCCCCAAGGCGATTCTATACCAAAGTCATACCGCTTATCATTTCCTTGTACCAACAATATAGCGGAATACGAGGCATTAACAACTGGGTTAAGAATTGCAGTTCAGTGGAAGATCCAAGAACTTCGTGTTTTTGGGGATTCTCAACTTGTCATCCGTCAAGCAACTGATGATTATCAAACAAAGGATGAAAAGCTAATGCCTTACAAACAACTGGTAGATGATCTGAAACAGCACTTTGGAAAGATAGAGTTTGAGCAGATACCAAGAGAACAGAATCGTGCTGTTGATGCCATGGCTACAATTGCTTCGCTCATTGATCTACTGCAAAATGAGACTCGTTATGAGTTCCTGGTTGACAACTTGCTGATTCCGTCATATGAGATCACTCCTACGGAAATGATATGTGTTGTTGGTCCTGAATCCCAGTTATATGGTTCCATATTCACATACCTTCGCGACAATATCTTACCTCCCGATCTATCGAACAACCAACGCCGCACTTTCATTCGCCAATCCTCCCGATACGTTATCCTAGCTGATATCCTATACCGACGAGGTCTAGATAGCACCCTTCTTAGATGTTTAGAGAGTGACGAAGCTCAGATTGCGTTACGAGAAGTGCACGAAGGGATATGTGGTCCGCATACTAGTGGTCCTACCTTGGCCAAGAGACTCATCAGGACTGGATACTACTGGCCTACTATGGAAAAAGATGCATATCAGTTTGTCAAGAAGTGTAAGCAGTGTCAAATTCATGGAGACCTTATACATGCACCAACACAAGAACTACAGCCACTTGCATCTCCTTGGCCCTTTTGTCAGTGGGGACTCGATCTCATAGGCAAGATTCACCCTCCTTCTTCCAACGGACATAAATTCATTATCACAGCCACAGAGTATTTCACAAAGTGGATTGAAGCCGTGCCTCTCACACAAGTTACTGGGAAACAAATCGCTACTTTCATCCTGAACTACATCATTTGCCGATACGGGATTCCTACTTCCATTATCACCGATAACGGGCGTCCTTTCAAGAACCAGGATGTTCGTGAACTCTGTGAGCACTTCCATATCTCTCACCGTTTCTCCACACCATACTACCCCCAAGGTAATGGCCAAGCTGAGGCGTCTAACAAACAATTCTCAAAATCCTTAAAAAGACAGTCGACGACGCTGGCCGTAACTGGCATGTCCAACTCAATCCAGCACTTTGGGCCTA
This sequence comes from Cryptomeria japonica, assembly GCF_030272615.1. Lineage (NCBI taxonomy): Eukaryota > Viridiplantae > Streptophyta > Pinopsida > Cupressales > Cupressaceae > Cryptomeria > Cryptomeria japonica. The sequence continues at coordinate 682,398,882 of NC_081405.1, read as the reverse complement.
TCGTACCAGAGTCCGCACACCTACAGGAGCTACACCCTACTCACTTGTCTACGGTGCTGAAGCCATCTTGCCTATTGAGGTCGAGTTACCTTCTTTACGGGTCTCCTTGAGAAACATAATCAACGATGAAGACTACAGGGTCTCTCGCTTACAAGAACTAGAACTGCTGGAGGAACGACGACACACTGCTTTTAATCATCTCAAGGCTTACCAACAACGAATGAGTCGCAGTTACAATCACAAGGTCAAGCCTCGCACATTTGAGGTAGGTGACTTAGTACTCAGAGAGAACCCCAAGAATCAACAAGACAGAGATAAGAAGGCCAAGTTCGAACCAAACTGGCTTGGTCCTTACATCATCACAGCGGTATATGGATCTGGGGCATATCAGCTCTCAACTACAGAAGGTGAACCCTTGGAGGATCCTATCAACAGCATGCACCTTCGCAGGTTCTACACATAAGCTCTTCGGAACATCCTAATTCAAAAATACAAAAAAATCAAAATTTTTTTTCAAAAATACAAAAAAATTATAAAAACAAAAAAATCGTTACTTGGTGAAAACCTGGCAAACAGGCGCCTTGTGACAGCAAAAAAATTGAAAAATTGAAAAAAGTAAAGAGAAATAATTTCGTCCAACGGTGAAAACCACTTCGGTGGCGCCCTGGGCAAGTACCATGGTGAAAACTAGGTCACCAGCACCATGCGTAGGGACTTTGCTCCTCCCTCCTTCAGGATTCACTTTCATCCTTTCACTTTGCACACACTCACAACTTATTCGCTCACAATAAACTTGCCCATTCCCATCATGGCTTGTTATTGATCTACCTAAGATTGGTTAGCCATCCATAACCCTCCCCTTTCACTCCCTTTTCCATCCATAATAAATCAGATCCTATCTGTGACTACGGCCAATTCCTACGTCTAGTAATGGGTGTGGAACTGAGAACATCACATGTTTCGAGGAGTACAGTTTCTTTCAGCTTTCTTCAGTCTATCCGCACACAATCCGCAATAAAGCAACATCTGCATCGCCAGTCCACAATAAAGTTCCATCTTCTCCACAATAAAGTATCAGTTTTATGGATTCAGTCAGTTTCAGATGAGACACAGCAGCAACAATGGGCTTCAACAAAATCAAATCTTTCAACAGACTCAGACAACATATGGTTCAGTGCTATCTATCCTTTTTGTGAAAGTGAACATTGTGACCACAATCGAATAAGACTTAAACAAGTGACAAGAGACACTAAACTTGAGGACTACAGTGGATGTTGGTGTCGAGTCTTGGTTTTCTTTTGATTTTATCTTTTTGGTGACATGTCTCTTAGCTTTTCCAGGATGTCTTTGACTAGAGATTCTATCTCCAGGATGTCTTTGACTAGAAAGGTGAGGATGGGGTATCGTCACCTATTTGCATTTGCTGTCTGTGGATTGTCTTTTAGTAATGCTATGACTTGTCCAAGGATATGAGGACACTGTGAGTCTAGTATGAACTGGGGCATTCCTTGTTTGTGACTGTCTTATCTCCATGCAACAGGTACAATGACTTTCTGGGCCGAACAAATGCCTCAATTGTCATAACCTATTCTGCCATAATAAAGCTCAATGATGATAACGCACAAGAAGCTCTTTCACGTTCATATCTTCTGTCTTCCATCCCCCTTTCTTGATTGACTTCCATTGTCCTTCTCGAGTCCGCGTAGCCCGCTATCACATGACTGAGTATAATGACACACCAAAAACATTTGCATTTCATGTAGTTGCACCTGCATCACCACATATAAGCATTTCATACATACATATAGATATCACAATTGCATCACATCCTGCATACAACACATGTTAGCACATCTCACATTTTCATTATGTCAATAATCATTTGCAGTATCATATTCATTTGCATTACATACATTTACATTTACATCATGCATCACATATACAACATAAAAGAACAAAAATATATTGCATTGCATCATATAAGCATCCATATCATAAAATATGTATCACATAAGAACATTTCATCACATAAGGTACACATGCATATAGCTGCCGCAAAAATGAATCATCTCATATATAATCAAATGTGTCATAATACAATGATGTCAAAAGAATCATATGGCTACAAAAGAATCACCCGCAGGTGTCTACAATACAATAATGGTACATATACTGATACAATGGGAGCCCACTATAGCTATGAGGAACTCCCTCCCTCGAAGCCGCCTCGCCTCGACGGAGTCTAAGCTGTAGATGGACCCGCCCCAGGATCCCCCTGTCTCTCTGGTGGTGGTGGAGGCCCCATAACCCCACCGCTGGATGCCTGTCTCCTGCGGCTCCCTCCCGTAGCCGTCGCTGTGCGCGACGATCTATGGAAGCTCCTAGCCCGCTAATCTGCTGGCACGGCTGCATAGTATAGATCCCTCCAGTAGGCGATCTCCTCTCTAGCTCACAAAACATATGCGTAGCCTGCCCCTGCATCCTCTGCTGCCCGCCTACCTGCCCTCAGAGCTGTCTCGGCCTCTGTGTATCTCTGGATGGCCTGATCCCTCTCCCGCTCTGTGTCTCGGACCCTGATCCTGAGGTGGTTCCTCTCTCGAACCAAATCCTCAATCTCATCTGCCTGGCCCTGGCAGATCTCCCGCAGCCTCACCACCTCATCCTCCTCAGAGTCTTCGCTCTCCGCCTCTGCCTGTGGCTCCTCCTCTACAGGTGCCTGTCCCTGTGCCTCTGCCTGCACCTGTCCCTGTGCCTGTATAGGTACCTGTGGTTGTACCTGTCTCTGTCCCTCTGGCTGCACCTGTCTCTGTCCCTCTCTGGGACCCTGTGCTGCTGGCACCTGTAGGGGCAGTCCACCCCGTCCTCTCACCACTGGAGCTTCTCTCTCCTATCCTCCCTCCCTCCGAGGTGCTACCCGCCTCTCTCCCACCACTCCCCTCCACCTCCGCCGGCCCCTACCTCCATCCCCTCCTCCATCATCATCCTCTCCTCCACCCTCTCCATCCACTGGCTCTGCTGGATCTGTCAATCTAGGAAATGGATGCTCTGCCCAGTACGCAGAGTACTCTGCGTCCATCCCTGCATCATCTACCTCTGGCCACATGTCCCATGGCATCGGCATCATCTCCGCTAGCTGCATCACTGCCTGATCATATGATAGCAGTGGGCCAAACTGCACCTGATCTCTGACCGTACGGGCATACATGCCCGAGCCTCGTGGCATCCGCTGGATCCGCCCAAACTGCCTGCATACCCTGTCCACCAGCTGTCTCTCTAATATATAGGGCGTCCGCCCAATCAGGTACCTACTCCGGAAGGTGTAGGGCAGCTCCACTGCGTCATCCTCCCACTCCTCGCATCCTAGATACGGCCTCCAGATCACCATGTCAATATCATCAATAACTCTCCTCCAGTGCTCCAATCTCCCAATCCGAGGCTGGGATGTAATCATGGCATACAGGTGCACGAAACTCTGTCCCTGTCCTCTGCCTCTGAAGTGAATCGGCCGTGTGATGGGAAGGTGCTCATAGGCCCACACCTGCAAGAGAGTCACACCGCAGCCCAAACCCACTGATCCATGGTATACAAACTGATGCAGCTCATAATACAAATGTGCTAGGACACATGGCCCCCATGCATACCTAGTGTGCTCTGCCATCAGCGTCTCCAATGCCCCTCCCCAACTCACCGCCAATCCTCGTGTGGCCCTGTCTGGACACAAATATCCACTGATGACTCCCCCAACAACTGTCGGCAATGCTAATCCTGTGGCAGTCATGGTGTCCCAGGCTACATGACCTGCTCGCATCTCCAACTCAGGATCCTGAAAAACCCGTCTCAATGCCTCCCTGTCACCGTCACGGTCGTAGGGAATCAACTCTCCATCAATAGGAACATGTAGAATCCTATATACATCCTCTAATGTCACTGTCATCTCACCCATCGGCAGGTGAAACGTGCATGTCTCTGAGTGCCATCTCTCGGCCAACGCAGTCAGCAACCCCATGTTTGCCCGAAACTCGGGCACATAGAGCATATGTGTGAGACCCATCTCCTCAATGGAAATCATGTCCTGAATCGACAACTCTGGTCGCAGTCTCTGAGTCGATGGAAATCTCTCCCGTGACTCCAACATCGGCAAATACTCCTGCAATCACACAATTAATCTTGTCAGTTATCGTGGCATTCACTGTTTATCACAAAATGCTACTCGCTACCTAAATGCATATGGCTATCTACCCTAGTGACACTCACTGTTCATCACAAAGTGTTGCTATTTATCCTAGTAGTGCTCACTGTTCATCACAAAGTACTACGTGTGGGACATTCCCTGTTCATCACAAAGTGTCACTCACATTCGCACTCCCTGTTCATCACAAAGTGCTGCCTATCCTGGTGCTCCCTGTTCATCACAAAGTGCCTTAATCTATCCTAATCTTCCTAGAGGACCTGCTTGAGTGTATCCTCTCAGCAGCTTATCCAATCGACAGCGTATGTTCATCACAGAACTGCCGATTTGACCTAAAAGACTAAAACCGTGCATTTAAACACACAAACGCACTTTTACAACACACACGCGCTTTTAACTCATAAACGCGCTTATGGACTGCACAAACGCGCCTCTGCAACACAGACGCGCTTTCTGAACACAAACGTGCCGATGCCGGACACAAACGCGACCAGGGAACACAGACATCCCTACATGACATAAACGCTACTAAAAATCACAGACGCTGCTACATTTCACAAATGCGTCCGCATTCAACACAAACGCGGTTCCAGGCACAGACGTGCCTGGACCCGACACAGACGCGCCTGTTGGACACAGACGCGCCTGGCGCTGACACAGACGCGGTTGCGCGTTTTTGCACTTTTAAACTATCCTATTCCTAGCGCATTTATTGCTCCTAAACATGCATTTATGACAAAACTCGAAATGCATGAAAGTACGAGGAGGTTTTCGGGTACTTACCGGCTCTCCTGCATCGGCTGGTCGCTGGAATCGGCGGACACGGTCAAATCTATGAATGAATGCCATCGCTGCTGACTGCTCTTTTCTCGCTCTGCACTGTGATCTTCTAAGGGTGTGGATGACAATGAGGATGTCTTTTGCCCGTGGTCTATCTTATAGCCTACCCTAGCCCTGGCCTTCATTTCCCGAGTCAGTATTATTCATCCTGTGACTTTGTCACATTATCCACTCAGTCCATTCTATCCCGTCTTTCTTATCGAGAGATTGTCTGCAATCTTTTCAGACATTTTCATCCAATCTCTCGAGGGGGCATATAATTCCCATTCTGGGGCAACTCTGTATCAGTTCATCTTATTTTTCTTTGAAACAACGCGACAAGCCGCATTGTCTCAAAGAGGGGCAAAATGTAGACACCTAAAATTGTCATGTCTAATTAAATAAATATTTTATTTATTTAATTATCTAAGCCTAATTCTTCTATTAATTAAATAAATCTTTATTCATTTAATTAATTCATTTATCCTCTTCTAGCCTTATTTCTCATTTAAATAAATACATTTATTTATTTAAATTATCCCTTTCCTAAATTAAATAAATATCTTATTTATTTAATTGTCTTGTTTCTTCTATTAATTAAATAGATCTTTATTTATTTAATTAATTCATTATCTTTTTCTACACATGACACATGTCATTCATCTCTTAATTCCTACATTACCTACCCCTTTCATTATTTTGGTATTTCTTATACCTACCCTCTAATCCTAGCCGACCTCTCTTTTTACACCTCTCAATCTTAACCCTCCATTTTCTATTGTGTCTTCTATTTAAGGAGATGCTTTCTTCATTGTCAAACCCTAATGAGACATGCCTAACTACTGGATCAATTGACTACACTACAATTCTACTGGCAACCACATTCCGTTCTTTGTTGAGCTCTTGTGCATACAAAAATCTGAGAGCAAGCATATCAAACAAGATCAATGGAGATAGGAAGAATGGAGATCAAAACCCTAGTGGACATGTGATGGTATAATCTTTGTGATTTTTGAGTTATTTGCATTGTCTTAGGTTATCTTCATATGTTATGGTGGATCTTTGTTCATTGTTAGGCTAGGGTTTCGTGGTTGAATCCATTTTAGTCTTTCAATATTGTTGTTATTTGTTATCCATTTTCACCATATACACCTATATATGCAGGCTCTTCTACATTGTATGAACAACTATTGATCACCTATCTATTGATGAGAATATAGTTTGTTCTTGTCCTATATTTTGTCTCTCTATTTTGTACTTTTCATTGAGCTCTTGATCTTGGAAAAATCTCACATGATATCAGAGACATTAGAGTGTCATTGATTCATCTTTGAGAGGCATTATTGTGGCGTCAAGAGGTAGATCTGAGGAGCAACATCTTTTGGAGGCGTCCTAGACCAAATCCAACTTCACCATTGCGTTCGGGTGGTTGTTTCTATAAATTTTGACTATAAATTCGCCTATATTGGGTGAAAGTCAATTTTGGGGCTTGGAGGAAAGTTTTTGCCCAATTTGGGAAGTACGATACGGATTTTTGAAAAAAAATCAATTTTTTTTTTTTTTAATTTTCAGCAAAAACAAAACTCAATCTGTAGAAAATATTTTTTATTGAAAAGTTCAAAAAAAAAGAAGAAATATATATATATATATAAAATTTTCGGGGGGGGGGGGGGGGTTGTAACCCCCACCCCTGTACTTTGTACTGCACGTGTAGGTCCTTGTCATTGGCTATACCCGACGCCACCGCTCCATCTCCGATCTGCTGCAGCACTTTTCGATGACCCCAACGGCTGCAACCCCGACGTGCCCGTGCTCAGTCCATCGGAACCTCTGTCACCCGCATTTTTCTCTGGTTACAGGTAGCCTTGCCGGCGTCAACCTATCCTCCGCCTGCTGAACAGTTTTCCTCCCGTAGCCCCGCCGACGTCAGTTTGTCCGCCGCCTATTGGACGACCTTCCTCCCACTAGCACCGACCCCGCTCGTCGATGGACCCTGCCTGCCACGCGGCCCACCACGCAGTCTCCTCCTAGGCACCATGTGGTAGCTCAATCACCGATCCGTACCTTCCACGTTAGTGCCACCTCATCAACGATCGTACAGTCATGTAGATAGTCGTACATTGCCACATCAGCAGGACACGTAATCATCCGTACGACTAGTCACTCGCAACATCAACAATCTATACTATATGGATGCCCAGTCAGCAGGGAGGCAAAGTCTTGGTGACGACCATACAACCGTCAAATTTAACCTCATGTTTTACTAATGTCATCATTTAAAAAAAAATTTGGTAGGCTCCATCCATTGAGCTTTTTGATTTTGCAGTTCAACTTCAAATTGCCATATCTTGCTCATGTTTGCTCCTTTTTGGTGCAATTTTTTTTGAAATGGGCTAATTTTTCGTGTAATTTCTTGTAGTAGAATTATTTTCTAATTTTGATGGACATATTTTTCAGAAATATTAGTTTTTGGTGACTGTACCTATCCAATCCCCATTTCTGCCAGGACTCCGTTTGGGCTCATGTGAACTCCTTTTCAGGTGTCGTTTGTTTTGAAAGTGCATAATTTTTTGTCTACTCTCATAATATACTATCAGTTTGCAGTGATTTTGGGTAGAAATTGTACTTTCAACATATGGTCTTTTTTGGCCAATTTGTCACTTGTATTGTATAGATCTATCTTGCTAGTCTTTTTCATTATAGTTCTCAGTCTATTGGGGTAGTTGTAAAACAAAATTAGAATTCCACCTTTCCATTGTTTGCAAGTGGCCTACTGTACACACACTACATATAAAGTGCCAAAATCATCATTTTTTTTATTTTTTTTATTTTTTTTTGGGGGGGGGGGTGTACTTTGATTATTTGAGTTTGGGGGGTGTCTCTTGTGCTTTTATGCTCTTGTGTTCTTTCCATTTTTTTGATATGGGTTCTCCTAAGTTTTCTCTCTTAACTTCTCATAATTATTCTACTTGGAAAATTGATGCATGGAGTAAACTTATGGAAAAAGGTCTAACTCATTATATTGATGGAACTATTGTTGCTCCTGTTGATCCTAAGGCTGACCTTGTTGGTCACTTGGATTGGATCACTAAAAATATCATGGCAATTGGTACCTTAAGAAAGTATGTATCAAAGGATCTCATTTTCCATATTGAGAAATGTACTCTAATCAAGGATGCTTCGCAAAAATTTCAAGACTTGTATGGTCAAGTTGATGAGATTAGGGGATATCAGACTGATAGTGATCTCACCATGTTAGATCCCAAGAACTTTGATACTATACAAGATTATGTCACTAAGGCAAAAGAGTTGAGGGCACAACTCAAGGATTGTGGCATTGATAAGAAGGATACTCAATTGATCTTCAATTTGATGGGAAAACTTCCACAAGAATATGCAACATTTGTTTCTAGTTTCCAAACTCATAGGATGACAATGGGTTCAAGCTACACAATGCCTACATTTGATGCTTTCGCCAAAATGTTGATGATGGAACAAATTAAGTTGATAAGCATGGGAATTATTAAGACTTCTAAGTCTCAAGCATTATTGGCAAATCAAGAAAACAAATGAAATCAAGGAAAGAGCAACTCAAACAAGAAGAAATGGCAATCAAAGCCTAAGGACAAAGCATCACCTTCTCCACAACAATCCTCTTCCAAGAGGGACAATTCACCAAAGAGGGAGAGACCTACTTGTGCCTATTGTAAAAAGGTTGGTCATGAGGAGCATCATTGCCATTCTAAGAAGATTGATGAGCTCTCACACATCCTCAAACAAAACAACATTGATTTGCCTAATGTCTACAAGAAGGAGGATTCATCACCTTCCACTTCCTCACAATCAAAAGGGAAAGGGAAAGCATTCATTGCTTCAACAAGTGGGAAGACTCACTCTTTTGGGATAAGAAAATGAAAAGCTCTTTGTGCTACTACAAGTCATGATTCAGGGAGATGGCTTCTAGATTCAGGGGGTTCTCATCATATGGCATCTTTGTAGTCTATGTTCTCTACATTTGAACCTTGCACCATGCTGCAGATTTTGATGGACAATCATACATACATGGATGTGATTGGGAAAAGAACTATTTCCATTGGAAATAACTCCAATGATGTGTTGTGTGTACCCCATTTGACAAACAATCTCCTTTCTATCTATCAAATCACACATGGCGCAACAAAGAGAATTGTGGAATTCACACCTGAATCAGTTTTCATTAGAGACTTGGAGACTAGAGCTATCATTGTGACTAGGGTGGTTGATCATGCATCTCGGTTATACTCCTTTTTAGATTTTGTTGATGAGGATGATTTCACATATGATGATTCTACACATGATGATCACACTTCTTGTGATGATTCAGATTTTGAGGAGAACTTTGGGTACTTAAACTTGGGGATTCTCACATGTGACCCCATTCTTGAGCCTTGTGTTTCATCTCCTCCTATTGCTATCACATCTCCTATTTCCCCTGATGATGCGGATAGTGCGACAGTTTTGCCTTCATGTGATTTAGTGCAACAAGATATCTCATGTCTTCCAACTTCAGTTTCATGGGATGAGTACTTGACAGACATTGCAGGTTTGTTTGTGGAATCCTACATTGCAGATTTGGGAGACATCATTGATGATATTCATCTTCTCTTTGATGAAGATGATCCTTCTTTGATTGTTGCAAGGGAACACTCTGACCCTCTTGTTCATTCTCTATATGATCATTCTTTTGAGGTTGACATGATTGTGGATACTTATGTACATCAGTTAGAGGAGGTCTCTTTATCCTTTGAGGAGACATGTGAGTCTTTGGGACTTGCTCTACTTTCTTCTCCACTAGATCTTGGAGTGCCTTTTTCAGCAGCGTGGAGCAGTTTACCACCTTTGGAGGGGGTATCTTTCAACATCGACATGGAGACACTTGAGCAGTTTTCAAAGACTTCTTTCATCATGAGTTTTTTTCCTACACATTCCCTTCATGATTGGGGAGACTTCATGGATACACCTTTGGTTTTGTTTCTTCCTAAGGGATAAATGTTGTTCGACGTTCATGGAGCAGTTTCTTCATACATCATTCAGCTTCTATCATTGGTGCAGATTCTACATTGAGGGGGGGCTTCCTAGCTTCTCTTCTTCTCTCATATGGGGGGACTTTTTCCTCACATGGGGTTTTGTCCTTCACATACTTCTATTAGAGTTCTCTTTTATAGCTTTAATCTCTCTTTTGGGGAGGTTTTTTTCCCATTGGTTTTTTCTCTCTTTCCCCACTTTGTGAGAGATTTCATTGCATTGGTTTTCTTTGCATTTGCATTTGTACATTGGTACCTAACATGGCCTCGTAGTCGGGACCCATCTTGCATTTCTTAGTTTCATTATAGACTTAAGTGCATTCCCCTAAGTTACACTTAAGGGGGGGTGTTGGTGTAAATAATTATTCATGTTGGATATTATTACACCTTAATTAAGTTTACTTAGGAAATACATTTCATAGTAGTTTGGGCATGGGACACTTGGGTGTTTGTGCCACATTGGGATAGTGTGTGTAGGATAATTTCCACCTTTTATGGTGTGATCTTGTTACTACTCTATCATATCCACTTATTGTGGAGTGATAATTCCACCTTTGGTGGGTGATCCACCTCATGTGGAATATTTTATTGTTTCTCCTACCTACCACACCTATTTCCTACCTACCCTTCTTTCTTATTGAGCCACATTTCATGTTTGTGTGCTCACATATCCATATAGCCTTGCCTATATATGTAGGCTCTTCTACATTGTATGAACAACTATTGATCTTTTGATCATCTATCTATTGATGAGAATACAGTTTATTTTTGTCCTATATTTTGTCTCTCTATTTTGTACTTTTCATTGAGCTCTTGATCTTGGCAAAATCTCACATAATGAAATATGTTTGTAAGGTCCTAATAAGGCCACTTAGAAGATGTAATAGGTAACCTAATAAAGCCATGTAGAAATGAATTTGGTAACCTTCCCTTTTTTTATTACAAGCTAGAGAAATGAGTCATTGACAAGATGATAGATCTTCATTCCAATTTTATTTTGCAATCATAGGAAAATCTTATAAATAGGAGTGTTTGAACTAGGTGGTGGAGGGGCACCTTTGTCACTTGCTTAATTCAATAAGGACCCACAGATGGTCCTGTTATGGTCAAAGTTTTCACCACCTAAAGTTGTCATCACCAAGCCTTTGTATGACCCTTGGAATGAAGCTACAAAAGTTTTCTTACCAAAATCACACGACTGAAAGTGTCTGAGGAACCCTCCTTGATCCTACTGGAATAAATATTTTTGTAAAAAGGGTTTAATGTTGATCCAACTAAAAAGAGTAATACCCATCAAAGAAATTTCACCGAGTTTCATCAAAGTTCCTTGACTAGCAACATGTCGGCAAAATTATGGTGTTCCTATCGACACATAACATGTTGGTTAAATCATGCTTAGAAGGTTTTCGATGAAATGAACATGTCAAAGAAACTGAGAAAGGATCAAGCAATACTAAAGTCTCATTGGAAAATGTCATGTTGAAACTCGGTGAAGAAAACCCATCAATTAAACAGAGATATACTTCACCGAAAGTTAAATCACATCAACCAAAAGATATCGTCAGTGGGGAACTAAAAGGTTTCATCGAAGACATATTCTCATTGAAAAAGAACCTATCGATGAAAACAAGGACTTCGATGAGTAAAATAAAACACTCACCGAAGGTTCAAACTTATCGACATCCACAGTTCGAAGAAAATGGGCATGATTTCATAGAGGATTCTTTTTTATGAAAATAAAGTATCGATGAGACCCCAAAAGTATATACCGAAGCAAAATTTTCACCAAAACACATTGGATGTAGGACTTCTGAAACAAATCAATAAAACAAAAGAAAATCCTATCGAAACAAAGGAGCATGTCGATGGAAACAAACTGTCTAGTGGAATAATTGAGGCCATGGTGAAATATAAGTTTTCATTGAAATCACATTGTCGATGAAAGCAATGATTGACTCATCGAAATTAAAAGCATCGAAGAAAATGAAATATCGGTTGAACATCTGTTGGTGTCATCGAAATAGGAGTTCATCGAAGGAGAAAGGCTGCCAAGGGGTACATCGATGAGAATGAAGTATTGGTAAGAAGCAAGACTCTCTTGGTGAAGGCTTGGTTTCATCGACACTGAAAGAAGACAGAGACATCGATGAGAATCCGATGTTGATAAGATGCAAACATAACACACCGAAGGGAATTTCTAATGATGGACTTTAGTAATTTTAGCTCAGACATTAATTGCCAAATGAGTACCTCAGGAGATGTAAAGGGCAAATATGTAATTTAAAAGACTGGGAAGTGTGTGAAATAATTTCAGAAGTCACATCAGTAGGAATTTGAATTAAATTTCCAAGTAAGAGTTGTTGATACCATTAAACAATCAATTCATCAATTTGGAAAAATCTTGCAGAGAGCGAAGCATAACATTGATACCATGGAACCATCCACATCTAAGAAATCTAGAAGGACGGCTAGGGAACCAACTGCGACGTAGGAAAAAGAGGTTACAAAACCTAAAAGACAAAAGAAAGAGGGGTGTCCCCTTGACTAAGACCTCCTTGACCAGTTTCTAGCATCAAGCCATTGGTCAAGGAAGGTTAGGACCAAAGAGTAGGGAATTAGGGATAGATTTGAGGACCTGAATGATATATGGACGGAAGTCCGAGGCCATGAATTGTTCATTTTTAGCTATGTAAGAAGAAACACAGTCGAACCTATCTGTAACATATGGAAAATGAATTTAGGAAGGCTTTTGGTCCTGAATGTGTTTGTGAATTCAGAGCTGATGGCTGCCTTGGTCGATAAGTATGATCCTCAAAAAAAGATATACGTGATTATTCTAGGAAGATGTTGCTTCCTATTACAAAGGGGTATATAGAGCAAGTCTTCGACTTGGAATGGGGATGCGAAGAAGAAACTAACCTAAGAGGTTTGGCAGCTGAATATTATAGTATGGAGAGGGCATATAAAAGGTGGAGGTTGTCTCCTCATAGAACAAGGATAGGGGGAGCAATGCTAGTGTTCTCTGATGAAGAAAAGGCCCCATTTGATTTGAATTTGTTCAAACCTTACTTTAAACACACATACCTTTGTGCTTCTCAAGTTTTAGGTGTGGAAGCTTCATCTTTAATGGATATACCTGCCATGGTAGTTACCACAAACATACAGACTAAAGACCCACGGGCATTTGATTATGCAACTTACTTGGCCCACGTGATCCAACATGGATTAGAGAAGATGAAGGGGGACATGGTGAATATAACATTCAATAACTATTCCCACCTTATGCATATTCTATTATACACTGGACAATGTACAGGACTATGGGCAGATGATCTATGTGTACGGGAATATGACAAGGACAACCTTAGGAAACTGGTCTAACTGTGGTTATATGCCCAGGACCAAAGGTATGTCAACTCTCAGTATCTACATTTTGAAGAGCATTTTGTTAAGCCCTTATATAGGCTAATAGGAAAACCATGTGATTTCTCTCTTTCCCCACAAATTAAGAAATTCCTCAGACCAAAAGACTCGAGGGATAGCCAAATTATGCATAATTGGGGAGATTGGTATCGTTTTGCTAAATATACATAGATTATAGTATTTGGGTTTGAAGGGGAACCATACCTGCTCCCAATAATTGTGCTAGATAGGGTTGACTACTTAGAGATTATTAGACAATTATCTGTGTCAAGTACCAAATATCTTTCAGACCATGGGAAGCAATCTATTATGCTCGATTTATTGTCTTTTTCTAATTTTGTATTCAAATGTTCAAAGAGTTATGGATTGTTGAAAGAAAAATTAGAATATTTCCACTTGGATAAGGGAGATCCTTGGTTGAATTTTGACCCAAAGGATATATCAGGGAAGCAAGAATTTCATAGAAGCTAAAAGGAATAGATCATGTGCCTTTGATGATTGATGATTTTATCAAGAACATTGAAAGAGAAGAAGCCATCAAAAAGAAGATGTCATACGACAGGGTCCATACGGCCTATGAATGGAAGAAGAGGAAAGGAAGATTGAATGAAGGTATCTTGCAAGAAGAAACTGATCCCATACAAAGGGCAAGGAAATTGTTGTCTCATGAATTGGAGATACTTGACAATGTGCCACCACATATCTTGAATGAAAAGCAAGGTTGGCCTCGAAGGCATGAGCCAATGGCTTAGATGTCACTAGAGTCTTCTATGCCATATATTGTTGAAACTCCGCCCCCTGGATATGAATCCACTTACCAATTTGATCTAACCATATGAAAATATTATAATAGGCAAATTGATGATATAAGGATTATAGAACATGAGGAGTTCATTTCTAATGAATAATTTATACACACACCAGAGTTTGAGACTCTCTTGTATGAATACAAGGGAAGACAAGTCAAAGAGAGGTGTGAGGGTCTTAGTGAAGAAGAAACCCTTGAAGTGTTACAGGCTAAAATAAATAACGAGAAGGGGAGGATGACCCTTGAAAGGGGGAGGCAACTGTTAAAGAATTCATGAGTATTAATTTATCCCAGATGGGACATGAAATCAACTATGATGTTTGATAGATTTCTTAAAAAGCAGTGCCCAGACAAACAACTGTTGCTTGAACAAGTTGACAAAATATTCATTGGATCTGGATATGATCTAGACCAAAAGGCACTTCTGCAATGGGCTTTGTATCCAAAGAGTAAGAGGCTTGTGCTTGTTGATACCGATGAAATTTTTGGTCACCTAATGATCCAACAAGTGGGGAAGACAAACCCCATAATTACAGTTAAATTGAATTTGGATGTAGCCAAGTTAAACAGAGATCAAGTGGAGTTCCCGGTTTGAGAAAATCAAACATTGAATGCTCTCAATGAAAAGTTGCATGAGGAAAAGGATAGGTTACAACACATAATATTGCAATTAGAAGCTGCACCTGGGACATCAGAGATGGGAATAACTTCGTTTGCTACCGATCCTAGGAACTTGGATGAAATCATGGATGCTGGCTATTGGCAATATAAGTATGAGAAAAAGAAAAAAAAAGTTACAGGATGCACAAGCTCGGACTGTGAAACTAGATGATGATATTGTATCCATGGGATTCAAAGAAATGTTAGAGCACTCAGAAGGTTTTTGGAAAATTTACACAGACATCATAAACGCTATGAGAGAACATGAGAGGCTGACAAGTCGAATGAATGAAATACAAGGGACATATGGTTTGTTAACCCCAGAAGACAAGGATGAAGTGAATGCCCCACTGGAGGCATATCATAAATTCAGGGAGAAATTGAGAATTGTCATTTAGACTTTGGAAAATAAACAATTATTCGAACTTCCTGCAGTATTACAAGATAGTGAGATTGTATCAATGGATAACTGTCAGAAAAATTTGATTGGATTGCTAGACAGGTCAAGGGCGCGAGTTGATGAAAATGGAGACATGGCACCCTTTGTGAGATACGCGGTTGGTTGGGCTTACGCACTGGAGAATGTCATGAGGAAATGGACCAAGGAATTATAGTATTACTATAGTCATGATTACATCTGCCATCTTGGTTTATTTAATTTGTTTTTGTTAAGAATTCAATAGTTGTTTGTCAGTTAGTTAGTTGTGTTTTCGAAAGGGCATGTCCCTTCAGTGTTAAACTGTTTCACTCTCTATAAAGGGAGATTAATTTTTATGTGTAAAAAGAGACAAGAATAAGATATTATAAGAACTTCTATAAATTTTGAGATTACGGATGTATGAAATATTTTAAAGACAACATTAAAGTTCCTTGGTATTCCCCAAAGATGTGCTATTACTACTATTCAAAAATTGTTGCACTACACATGCATATACATGTTTATAGTTATGTGGGTATATTAATTGAAACTAATGTGATTATCCTTTCTCTTGTTTGTAAAATCTATGTCATGAAAACTATAGTTAGAAATTGATCTTGAAGCTGTAACTTCTCATGCAAGAAAATTTATTCAATGATTGCCAAATTTGTATTAGTTTGCACTGTTTACAGTGGAGTGAACATCCACGTATATGGAGATAGGACTTCAATCATATACTCTATCAACTATTGTTTGTATCCCCTCCAAGAGAGAGTTTATTGAGATTCTAGAATTTTCTAGATGCAGCTCATACGATGAGCATTTACATATAAATAAATGTAATTGAAATCTAATTTGTGTGGGGAATAAAAATAATTTGGTCTCTGTTGTAGCAGAGCTCTATGGGTTTAAATTTATCTTTGTTTTCTCTTGTTAACCAGATTCATCTTCTACACTTAACTGGTTACTCAAGACCATCCAAAGTCCCATCATACATAGTCACAATTTTCCAAGAAATCAAAATAGCCCATATGTCTGAGAGAATAGAAAGATAAGAAAAATATTGTTGAGGATTTAAATAGAGCCAATCTGTGACATTTAATGGAGATGAGGCACATTATAAAACATCTATTGATACATGACACCCTCAAATCTTTTGGCATACAATAAAATAAGAGGTGTCTATCTAAGGAACACCTACATGCAGATTTAAATTGTGAATGAAATACATACTTCAAACTTATACAAGAAAACACAATATTTAATCTTTATATTTCACTCCTTTAGAATTATATAAGAATATTGTCTATGTTACCCAATAACCTCATTCCAAACCATGCTAAGTTGTTTAAATATACAAATTTGTTTCCCTCCATTCACATATGAATTACATTATTCTTTAAAAATTATCATTGTAATGGAGATTCCAAAAAGTAAACAACATAGGTTACCATTCAATAATCCAGTGCTAAAAACTTAACCAACTTTCAAGAATAAGGTAAATTGAAGACAATCAATTGATGTCTTCCCAATTGTATGTGTATTTAGTTACAACTTACAAAACTATAGCTTTACATAAATTGAATTCGAGGCTCACCATTTTAAACATAAAACATCAACCCTTTGTTCGACTATATGTAAAATGTTATCAACTAAGAGACTTTTTATGTCCACCATAACTAGTCAACCCATATAGGGGAAAGTTATAAGGGTTGAGGAGTAAATTCTATATGCAAAATACTATCAACTAAGAGAATTTTTGTCCATGATAACTGATCAACTCATATACGAAAAATTTGTAATAACTAAGAGAGTTTCTATGTCCATGATAACTAATCACCCCATATAAGGAAAATTTGTAAGACTTGAGGACTAACTTAGAATTTTGCCTTGACAAAAAATTAATGTTCTATAGTAGTAACCTATTAACTCAAAGTTCTTCTCTAAGAGTAGAGAAACATCAAGCTCATAGAACAAAAAGAACATTAGTTCCATATAGTGAACAAATTTCAACCACCTTTTACGAGAATGAGAAATATTTATGTGTGTAGTCATAGTCTTGAAACCAAAATATAACCGAGTACATGTAAATTCTTTTTCAAGTTCACAAAGGATAGCATAACTAGAAAAGAAAATGTGTGGTGAGTTTGAAGCAACCGCATGACCTAGTGTGTATCCAAACTTTATCTCAAGTCATATCTTACCAAGAGGACAAAAAACATCATGTGGGTATTTTTCCTTAACATCATAGCCATAAACTCCCTTACTAACTATATCAATTGACAAGTACCCTTTCCCTTCATGAAGGGTTCCAATTGGGAGAAATCTTGAGGAGAGGTAAAGAGACGATGGTGATAGTATAATGCACATCCAAGTATTTAGCTACTCATGCATTAGAAACGAACAATCATGAAACAATCACAAGAACACCACAAGTAAAATGGGAGATTTGGTCAAATACTTTAGGAGAATGCAACCACAATCTCATGCAATTCCACTGTCATTCAATGCCTCTAAATCAATAGACATTGGGTGATTGTAATAGATATTGATAAGTCTTAATCATTCATTTGGTCCACCACACTCTAGAACACCTTTTCTCAAATCTAAGAATGCACCCTATATCTATCTAATCTTGACTCTTCGTTGAAAAAGGCTGAAGAAACAATATGAAGCCAATATAAAATTCCAAGCAGTTATGATTAAGAAAAAAATGGAAGTTACAAAGCTGAGAGAACATAGGAACAATATTACTACCCTTGTAACAGGTTGTGGACTCCACATATAATCTGAAAGATTTCGAAAGGTAAATAAACTTTTAAGATACGTTTGTTTCAATATCCATACACAAAACACAATGGTTATTCACTATTTAAAAGGACATCTCAATATACTAGTCTTATAATTCTATCAGTTGGACAAGATAATTTGACATGGTGACATCCTTTTATTTATACATCATTTCTATTAGAAAGCATGACATATATGCTCTATATTTGGTAAGACATGTTTCGAGATTCAAGAACCGGTTTACAAATATACCAAACAAAAAGAAGTTGTTATAGTGTAAGTTGCTTTGTGTCAATCATTGATGCTTATGAATTGAATCCCAATATAAATTAAACATAATATAGCTTACAACTTAAACACAAAACAGAAAAATTTGCAAGATAAACTGGGAAACCCTATTAAAATCATGACATCAAAACATAACTAAAAATACCATGAGCTCGATCGTGTACAGGAAAAATCCCTCTCAGTGTTCATACTATTTTGTGCAAGAAGTATTTGGGGTTTTTAATATGCAGAAAATAATTTGAGAATGTAATACGTACAATGCAAGCCAGGAGAAAAACAACGGTGAATTTTCTAAAACTTGAATCAAACCCGGGTCAACACTTGGAATTACCTCAACCTACAAAATGTAAATGTAAAAAAATGCAAAATGTAAATCAGATTTGCAATGAAAAAATAGATAACATAATGGCAATGACAAGAGATCATAACTTACCTAATCTCAAAAATTTGAAAAATGCTCATCATGTGCCCACTTCCTCCCTATTTTTGCACCATGCCCGCGTATAATGAAGGTGTGTATATTACTTTTTTTTTAAAACATATCTCTTTTGTGTCAGAATTTCGACGAGGACTTTTGATGAACACCATTATCGTCGAAATTCCGATGAACGCGGGCAAGGTTTCAAAAAAAAAGAGGAAATTTGACACAAATTGCGTTGTAAAATCCAACAAAGCAAAATAAATCCCACAGTTCGTCGAAAAATGCACCCAATGAGTTAGTGTCATCATTTAGTTTGAGCTTTTTCTCAAAGGTTTCCGATAATTTTTCTTGAATTTCTTTAGTGGGATCTAGACTAATTCTCTATTATGTGGAACTCTTGCATCTTGTGTTGGTTTCAGATTATTGCAATATTGACTGGAGTCTACGACTATAGTGACTTCTTGTCTATTATAAGGAAACCTAACACACTGATGGTATGTAGAAGGAACTGTTTGCATGTTATGAATTGATGGTTTTCCTAGAAGAATATTATAAGATAAATTCAAGTCTAGAACTTGGCACAATGTATCTCTTTCCACAGGTCCTATTTTAATTGGTAACACCATAGTCCCTTTAGAAGAATGTTCTTCCTCATCATATGCCTTGATAGTTATTTTCTTCTTTGGATCTACTGCATTTTCTGAATATCCCAAAGCCTTTGTAAAATTTAATGCACAAATGTTTAAGCCAACTCCACCATCTATGAATACGTGTTTGACATGGGTTTTATGAATGGTGACTTCAACATGTAAGGGAGCATTGTGAGTGTGTTGCAAGGATGCATCATAATTTTTAGAAAAGGATAAGAAATGAGGGGCTATGAGGTGTCCCACCAGATTTTGGAATTGATCCACATCCAGGTCTTTTGAAACTGTTGTTTCTGTTAGATCTTTCTCCAATATTTCTTTATGCATAGGTGAAACTTTTAGGAGCTCCAAAATTGATATTTGAGTGGTTATCTTTTGCAATTGATCCACTAATTTGTATTGTCTTGAAGTGGATGTTGATTCGTTTGTTATACCCGAAAATGTAACCTTCGCTTTGCTTCTTGTAATGACGTTGATTGGTTTTGAAGGTGCATTATCTTTAACGATGATAACATTTACCACATCATCATATGTGTAAGTGTAGTTTACTTTAGCTTTACCTTTGTCATCTTTTGATTTATATTCTTCACCCTTTTCATAGTTTGGAAGTGGAGTTTTGAATGCTAGATTTGATTTGTTTGTCTTATGACCATCCACTGTAATAGTTCCATTATCGATTGAATCTTGAATAAGGTGCTTCAATCTTTGATAATCATTAGTTTGGTGTCCTTTGTTTTGATGATAATTGCAAAAATGATTATCATTCCACCAATTAGGTTTGACTTGAGGTTCATAACTTCTTGCTTCTGGTAAAGTAATCAATTTATTTGCAAGAAGAGTTTTCAAAGTTGATTCCAAGGGTTCCCCAATGTTTGTGAATTTCCTATGAGGATTGGAGAAAAAAGACTAGGATTTACTATTCTCTTGATTGTTGTTGTTCTGTAATTTACTTGATAGGTTTAAGATTGGTTGTTGTTTGGTAGCATTTCTATCATTATTTCCTCTATTGGTAACATTCCTATTCTTTGACCAAAATTTAGGCTTGTCATTGTTATTGTTGTTGTTGTTGTGATTGTTTTTGTTGTAGGAACTGTTGTAAAATTTTAACTCTCCTTTATTTACCATTGCATCTTCTATCTTTAGACCATTTTCAAACATCTTAGCAAAAGAAGGAGGACATTGCATTTTAAGATGGTAACTCGTTTCACTAATAAGGCTGTCAATGAATATGTCCATTTTCTCTTGATCGGGTATATCTCTTGGATATCTATTAAACATTGGTTTCCATCATTGTAAAAAGATCATGAAACGTTCACCGTTTTTTTGCTTGACATTACATAAACCTAGCATTGTTATCTCATTTCTTACATTGTAGGAGTATTGTGAGATAAATATGTTCACAAGCTCTTCAAAAGATTTAATTCCAGATGGTAGTCTTGAGAACCATTCCATTGATTGTTCATTTAAGCTTCTAGGGAATAGATGTATCAGGTAAGTTTCATTGTGTGCAAATTCCATACTCATAGTGCAAAATTCCCTAATGTGATGTTGAGGATCAAATTTCCCATCGTATATATCATATTTAGGGATTTCACAATGTTGTGGAAATGGTATCATGTTTAAAATTTTGTCAAAAGGATATGGGCAGATATCCTCTAAAGAATATTTCTTGGAACTCGTTCCATTCTGCATATCCTGTATTTCTTGTTGTAAGGTTTGCATTTGTTGAGTGAGAGTTAACAAAGGATTATCCATATGGGTTCTCATTGTATCCTCATAAGTTCTTATGTCACCATGCTCTCTCCTTGTATCATCATGATCTTTTCTTGTTTTTATCTCCTCTTGTTTCTTTATGATTTACTCGATTTACATCCTCGTTATTTGGATCATCAATGTTTTGATTATTACTCATCTTTGCATCTTGTTTCAAACTTTCTATGTTAAAGTCTTGTCGCAATTTAGCTCCTAATTTTGCCAACATTAGAAGGTATTTTTCCTTTTGTTTCTCCAATAAATTTTCCATTAGTTTGTCAAATTTAAAATCTTGTTCAAGGTCTCTAATGGTGTTATTGACCGCTTCTTCATCAACATCCGTATATCCAAAAGTTTGAAACATTGAATTTTCTTCTTCCATTTATTTTTGTTGTTTTATGAATTGCTCGTATTGAGCTCTAGTCCAAACTGGCATGTAATTGATTTGAAAATCTCTTCTCAAGTTTTGACCTTCTAAATACAACTCAATAAGTGATTATTGGTTTAGGAAGATAAGCTTTGTTGATTTTACCACTATTATTGGGGCGTTCTAATAAAGCATCTTGTTGTTGAAAGGCATGTGCTTGCAAAATTTCTTTGTCAAATTATGTCCCGTAACCACATAAATAGTGACGAAAACGGTGTAGGAATGTCCTATGTTTTAACAAGATTTTGCGATTGATATACAAGAATCTTATCCTCTTTAGAGTAGCCTTATAACAAGGTTTTATTTTCTTAAGGTGATATTTAAAAGTCATATAAGAATATGATGGTTTACAAGTTTGTTTAATTCCAATGTGAGTGCAATCTTTATTTTGATATAACCTAGGTTCAAACAGGAACGATATATCCAAGATAATAACAAAAATTGATATGATCAAGTTTCGTGATAAAGGATTTGATATATCCTGATGAAAAACTAATAATGATGTTGATTTTTGCACTTGAGATGGTTGAATCACTAACTTGTTGAATGTTTTATGCTTGTGAAAACCTTTGGAAATAACCTGTTGGATTGGTAGCCTAATTATCTAACTAGTTTGAAGACCTGTCATAGTTTTTTGCTCAATTCTGACTAATGATTTTTTAAGTTTTTGACCATTTTCAAGAATGTTTTTGTAGACACAAAAGACACAATGTTTTGAAAAATGAAAAGCACAAGCAAGCACAAATCCTATGGTAGGTCGAGACAATAATTGTTGAATCTCACATGGGGTTTCCCCCGAGGCTACGCTATTCAGAGCGGATATTTAGGTGCTTGACCCCATTGGCTCTACCCCCGACACTCACTTCTCTGGGCAACCAAACACCAGTTTCCATGAAAAATCCCAATGGAAAACTTCATATCTCTACTAAGAATCGTATGTGTGTGAGCCACTTCAGAGGTTCGACCTCTTGTGCCAACAACTAGATACAAATGGTTTTAACTAAGGGCTTCCGGTCATGTGGCCATACATGCGACACTTTACACTTTGTAAATACAGAAGGTTCCCAACATATAGAGGTTACACTCCATAGGGTTTATGGGGAAACATAGTGTCGGTATGAACTAATCAACACATGTTGTCTATGACTTTTGTCACAAACATGATTTATTTAGAGTGGATCAGAAGGACTCGATATTAGCCCATTTCCATTTGGGTTGTTCCCCTCTCACTAGCCCCTTCAAGGCAACTCGGGAAGGCGGGCCCTCTAAATATTACACATAAAATAAAGTAGGTCTGGTTTTTTGATCACTGTATGAGGGTGAGAGCATACTTTCCTACTACTTCAACAAACACGAAAGACAAAGGTTTATTTTAAGCCTTCTAAGAATCTATGTGCAACTACTTTAAGGAAAACACTCAAATGCAAGTTGCATGTTGTTGATTATTCTCTTAGTTAAGCTAGATGAACAAGATATGATATTTTACTTGAAAAACCCTTAATTTAGCTAAGTGAGGAAATGCATGAAATTTGCTCAAAATGAAACCTGCACCCACAAATGTCAGTAGTTTTCAAATTTTCAAGTTTTGGACATTCGGATCTGCAAAGTTGTTAGCTTTCATATTATAATAATTCCAATTTTACCCACTAATAGAACATAAGCACTAAAATTGCAAAAGCGCTATCCCAACGAGCAAAAGCGCTATCCTAAACAACAAAAAAGCTAACCTGGAAGTCAAAAGCACTATCTTAAGCAACAAAAGTGCTAACCTGTGTGACGAAGGCACTATCCTACTGCTTGAATACATGAATTCATGATTAAAAGCACCATTCTATTGAAAACAGGTGCTAACCTAAGTGATAAAAGTGGTAACTTACTCAACAAATGCGTTGTCAAATTTCACAGATGCGTGAAATTGACTTACAAAAGCATTAAATTGATTTTGCAAGAATAAGATAGGATATTAGAAAAGGTAAGTACAAGGCCTGAGCCCCACGATGGGCACCAAAAATGTTGAGGTTAAAGTTGAACTCCAAAGAAATATCCTGAAACTTGTTAGTCCAATCATAAAATATAAAAAAAGAAAGCTACAGGAAACTTAACTTCAACCAATGAAACAAAATGAAATAAAAGTAAATAAAAAAGATTATACCTTCAACGTTTATGTCTCATTGTGTCCTAACTCCACTATTCCTGGTTGCAAATGATTTGCTCTCAGACAAGCACTGGTAGCTTCCAAGATGACATATGAAGAATGGACTGATAGTTAACTGATACTATGATATGCATATGCAAATGATTTAAGCTATAAAAGAAATTCTAAAATTGCTAATTGCTTCAAACTCAAACTCACGGATGAAAGATAAAGACACCTAGAATGACTATATGATTAGCTATTAGTTTCAAAATGGCTTAGGAGACCTCTTTTTATAGATTTTTGAGTGCATGAACTTAGGTGGTAGAGATCAACGGTCATGATCGAATCTTGCAAATTGGATGGCTATGAGAAAGAAGTTGAAGGTTGAGAGAAAGGGGGAAGGAGAAGACAAGTGTCACTCATCTCACCTTGACTGAGTTGAAGACTTGAAAGGATATAGGATAGTTTGAGAAGATGTACGAATGAGAGGACAAGTGGACTCAAGTCCTCCTAATATATAGGGATGTTAGAGAGAATATATAATAAGGTTAGGAAATATGTGTATGTACACAATATTTCATTTATTTTGAAGGTTGGAGATAAACTTGGCTAATAAATGATTTTATTTTATTTTATTTTGTTGAATTAATTTAGCCACATGATGGATGAGTTGGCAAAGAAGAAGTGACATGGAGAATGAAAGGTGAGTTGGAAAAGGGATTAAATAATTAAGAAATTATTTAATTAATGAGACTATAGGATAGTAGATAGAAGAATAATTAAATATTAGATAATTGATTGATTAGAAGAAAAGGATATAACGAATTAATTAATAAAATGTTTCAATTAAATTAATTAATAGGACATGAAATGAATTAAATAAATTAATCTTTTCAAATTAACTATTTAATAGAATAATAATTATTAAATAAATATAAAATATTTATTTAATTGCTCATAGCCAATTTTATGTGTATACACACCAAATAAGGCAAGCACCAAATTTGGCTCTAGCCAAATGTCTAGCATTGGAAAATTGACTCTCTTTCACACTCTCGCTCTCTCCCAACATGAATATATACGTGAAATATAACATTTACTTTAAGTTATATTTCATGTATATATTGGTAGGATGTTTGAGAGTGGTTTCAAATCTCTAGGAACTTAATAATGTAGATTTTAGGTTTTAGATGATCATTTAAATTTTTAGATTTAGCCAAGTTTTAGTAATCAACATGCTTCTATCAAAATTCTCTCTCTTTCTATGCCACTATCTTTTGCTTCCCCCAAACTCTAAACCTATATATCTCTCTATCACTCTTCCTTTATCCCATTTCTACCTCTATCTCACTCTCTCCTCTAAACCTTAATATCTAACACTACCTCTTTACGCTTCTTTCCTACCCTTCACTCTCTACTATATGTTTTCTTTCTCTCTTTACATGCATCTCCCTCACTACCTTTATTTCTCTAGGTCTCTCCCACCTTCTTTCCCTTTGTACCTCACCTTCATTCCTTACCTCCATCTCTATCCCTTTCTCACTTTCTTCTTCTCTCTCCCTCTCTTATTTTTTTTCCGTCCCCTCTCTCTTCATTCTCTCGATCACTACTTCCTCCCACCCTCTATCTCTTTCAATACCTAGGTCTCTCCTTCCCTCTATATTTACCTCTCTACCTCTCCAACTCTATCTCATTACCCATCTCTCTCCCTACCTATCTCTCTCACCTCTATCTTTCCCCCTAAGTTTCTCACCCCTCTGTTCCTAGGCTTTAGGTCTCTTCCCTCTCTATTTCTTTACCTCCTTCTCCATATGTCTCCATATCTTATTACCCCTCTTTTTCTATTTTGTGAACATCTATCTCTCCGTCACATCTCTACATATCCCCTCTCTAGGTCTCTCCCACCCTCTCTCCTTATCTATCTTTCCTTCCCTTCTTATCCCCAACTCTATTCTTACCTCCATTCCTCTCTCTTCCTTCTCTCTGTCTCCATATATACCTCTCTCTACCTCTCCCTACCTATCCCATTACCCACCTCTATCCCCCTCTATCTATATCACCTCTATCTCTCTCCCCATGTCTCTCACTACTCTCTCCCTAGACTATAGGTCTCTCACCTATAGATAGAGAGAGATCAAGTGAGAGAGAGGGAGGGAAAGAGAGGGAGAGACTTGAGAGAGAGAGAGGGGGAAGGGAGGGTTGAGGGAAATAAAACTTGAGAGATGAGAGAGAGGGGGGTTGATGGAAAGAGAGGGAGAGACTAGAGAGAGAGGAAGGGATGGAAAGAGAGGGAATACCAGAGAGAGAGAGCAAGTGAGAGAGATGGAGGGAGGAAGAGAGGGGTTAATAGAAAGAAAGGGAGATACTAGGGGGAGAGAGAGGGGGTTGATGAAAAGAGAGGGAGAGACTTGAGAGAGAGAGATCATGTGAGAAATATGGAGGGAGGAAGGGAGGGGATAATGGAAAGAGAGTGATACACTATGGATAGATCCTAGAGAGAGATTGAGAGAGAGCTGAATGGGTTACGGGAGAGACAAAGAGATTAAAAAATTGTTAACCCCTCCCTTCCTCCCTCCCTTCCTTCCTCCCTGTCTCTCACATGGGATCTCTCTATTTGGTCTCTTCCCATCTTTCCATCAACCTCTCTCTCTCTCTCTCTCTCAACCACTCCCTTCCTCCTTCTCTCTCTCTCACTTGGTCTCTCACTCTCTCGTCTCTTACTCTCTTTCCATCCCTCCCCCCTATCTCTCTCTTTGATCTCTCCCTCTCTTTCCTTCAACACCTACATTCCTCCCTCCCTCTTTCTATCTCTTAGACTTCTCTCTTTCTGTCCCTCCCTTTATGAAGGGGTTGAGAGAGAGAGAGAGCCCAAGCGAGAGAGAGGGAAGGAGTGAAAGAGAGAAAGAGACCCAAGAGAGAGATATTAAGTGAGAGAGATGAAGGGATGGAAAGAGAGGGACACAATAAAGAGAGAAGAGCTCAAGAGAGAGAGGGAGGAGTCAATATAAATAGAAGAAAAGACTAGAGGGATAAAGAGCCCAAGTGAGAGAGAGGGAGGGAGGGGTTGAGGCACAAAGAGAGAGATAGAGATACCTTCCTCCATCCCTCTATCTCACTTGGGCTTCTCTCTCCCTACCTCAACCCCTCTCTCTCTCTCTCTCTCTCTCTGGTCTCTCCATCTCTTTTCATCAACTTCTCTCCCTCTCTCTCAAATTCTCCCTTCTTCCCTCCCTCTCTCTCACTTGGGCTCTCACTCTCTTGTCTCTAATATCTTTCCATCCCTTCCTCACTATCACTCACTCTCTGTCTCTCCCTCTCTTTCCCTCGACCCCTACATTCCTCCCTCCCTCTTTCTCTCTCTTAGATCTAGATCTCTTTCCCTCCCTCCCTTTCTCTATCTTGGGCATTCTCTCTCTCAAGTCTCTCCCTCACCTTATGAAGGGGTTGAGAGAGAGAGATCCCAAGTGAGAAAGAGGGAAGGAGGGAAAGAGAGAGAGATCCCAAGTGAGAGAGAGGAAGGGATGGAAAGAGAGGGAGACAATAGAGAGAAGAGCTCGCAAGAGAGGGAGAGGGCAATAGAAAAAGGAGAGACCAAAGGGACAAAGAGCCCAAGTAAGAGAGAGGGAGGGAGGAAGGAAGGGGTTGAGAGAGAGAGAGAGGGATGAAGGTGGGGGTTGAGGGAGAGACTAGAGAGAGAGACCAAGCGTGTGAGAGAGAAAGAGAGGATGTTGATACTAGCATTCTAATTATTGAAATTTGATTGTTTAAAATTTATATGTATATTCTAAAAACTAGAATCTATATTATAACTCCTAGAGATTTGAAACCAGTCTCAAGCATCTTGCCAATATATACATAAAATATAACTTAAAGTATAAGAAAGGAAAAAGACATTAAAATGTAACTTATACTTTGCACTGACGAATAGAGGGAGAGAAAGAGATTGAAAAATTCTTAATGCATTACATTTGGCATGCACCATATTTGGTGCTTGCTAAATGTGGCACAAACCAAATTTAGTGTGCAATGTGTTGGCAACAATGCAAAAAATTGAGAGGGGGGGATGAATCAGTTTGCTAAAAAACTTAACTTAATTCAACCTCAAATTCTGATCTGATATTAAACAGTAAAAGCATAAATCAACATCACATCAACAACACACATAACACAAATATTTTTGATGTGGAAAACCCAGTTAAGGGAAAAACCATGGTGGGAACCTACCCACAATGAGATAATACCCTGTTAGGAGTAAGTGAAATATTACAATGGGGAGTGCACGTGCATTCAGGAACACTGCCTATAACTCACTACTCAAAACAAGAAGGGCTACAACCCTTCCTCACTGCCTTATAGGAAGACTCATTGTCTTACAAAAACATTCAGATTATATTTGGAGAATCATGAATTGAAAAAATAGCATCTCCTCATGCTTGAGTATAGTTTTGGTTAAGCATACAATCTAATCTTTCATACTTCTTCCCTACTACTGAATGATCATTACATTACTCGCACATAGCATGATACCTCTCAATGATTATTACATTCATTTTTACAAGTCATCAACCTATGTTTCAAGATTGACTCAACACATATTACAACTTACAAAAATATAATAGCACATGTTACAACAATGTATGCGGACAAAAACAATGTCGACTAAGACATAGTTTGGACCTAAAACAACACCGCAAATATGAAACACCTCCAATAATTATGCCTCGATCATCCGCAACATGCTACAATCATCATGTCAACCAAGAACATGAAGAACACCATCGAAATAAGGAAAATATTCAGTAACATGCACACCAATCAATGTACACCACCAACACGCATTGCACACGATCTAGAAACATCCATAAACAACGTGAATCACACCGCAACAACTAACATTACTATAATAACCACCATCTCTCTACCGGAGCTCAAGAACATCAACCAAATTGACTGTTGAACTAAAAGATTCACTTGTGAACCTCCAGATCATGAACCACTTGAACTAACGACACACATCAACATCCCAAACACATCCCACATATCCGCAACCAAAGATATTACAATTCTGGAGCAATACAAATCGATTTACCAAACATTGTCAACACTGAACAACTGAAAAATAAACCGCAATACCAGATCTCATAACTTGATGAATTCTTCATGTAGACCTTTGAAACTTCTACTAAATCAACTAGAGATCTAAGTATCTCAAAACCCTTTAATCCACATCAACTCATCTACAACACAATAGCCAAACCAACTTAATGTGATTGCAACATTGAAACACAGAGAGAAATATGTTGACATCAATGACAACACATCACTCTATCCTACAATCTCCCCCTTTGGCATTGATGACAACATATGAATGTGAAAAATAATCAATGCAAAGAAAGAAATCAACTCTCAACAATCTCCCTCAAAATCAAAAAGGATGGGCTCCCCCTTTGATAAACAACTCAAATCACAAATCTCTGATTTTCCCCCAAATTGCTTTAGGGTTTTTCACATGCTCTTCTCCCCCTTTGACATCAATTACAAAGGTATAGAAATCAGGATTCTCTCCCCTTTTGAATTAGCTCACAATCTGAACATCTGAATCACAACACTGACTACTCCCCTTGAGTAGAAACTGTTGCCGGGAATAATCATTATGTTATGTTGTCATATTATGTTTGTTGTCGTCAGTAATAATGAGTTACGGCGGTCAGTTAGTTAGTCATCCCAAAGGGTAGTTGGACGCGATGGTTGGTCACACCCCTTCGGGTATTATATATTGCATACCGTTCCTTCTAAGTATCATCATGATAGTCCTGTCTAATGTAATGTTATAAGAACTTGATGTACATGGACTGCTGAATTAATACAGAGACTGGTTATTTAATATATTTCCATTATGTTCTGTGCATTTACTTTCTGCATTTAATCATTTACCCTATGAGGAAAACATTTGGTGCCACTGCCTAGACGTACTTGGGAATGAAAGACGCGGATGGCGCATGGACACGATGGGCCTACCCATTGGTGAGATAAACCTAGAGGTCGACGATGCGCAAATGGAACAATCATCGTCGGACGTAGAGCGTGATGGCAAGAAGCGAAGGGGAAATTGAACCCTGTAATAATCCTGGCACAATGTTGATATAAATTGTCTTCGAAAGGGAAAATAATAAAAAAGTTTGTTTTTGTGTACATGGTGTGTGCTTGCTATGTATGGAAGTGATTTATGCCAAAATACTAAATAAGAACAAAAATAAAAAGATACAAAGTGACGAATGGGAAGTGGCACAAAGAGCGTTGAATCTCAGACAACAAATAGAATGAAGGCGTAGGCTTAGGCAACTTTCCGAGGGATGACCGACCAAGGGGTTGCTCGAAGGGAACCCAGGAGGTGTCACAAAGGTTGCAGAAGTAGAGATAGAAGGAGAGAATTACACTCTCTACACTGTCGTAGGGTTGCCAGAAGGGAACCTAGGAGTCACAGAGGGTGTCGAAGGAGAACTCTACAGTTCGCCAGAATACCACTATAGGGTAAGAAGTCACGAAGAGTTTCTAGAGGAAGCAAGGTTACGACGGAATCTAGTCAAAGAGACTCAAGATCAGTTTAGAAACTTATCCCTTACACCATGAAGTAAGGATCATGAGAGGGAGCCAGGAGTGGGTGCGGGCGACAATGGAGGGGAGGACAACCGTATGGTTGCAGGTGCCACACATAGCAGGAAAAGCACCGTTCCTCCAGTCACCCACGCAGGACACACCACCAGCGCAGGAGGGAGCGGCGCATAGATGTAGCCACAACCACCTCTAGGAAGATGACCCCCCTCAATGACGGGCAAACAAAAGTTGCCTGAATTCAATGGAGATGGCGATGATGACCCTGTACGACACTGTCGTACATGTGAGACAATATGGTCAGCCAACGGGGTAGTTGACAAACCGGATTGGGTGGTGCAGTTCCCTACCACCCTGAGAGGAGTAGCTAATGCAGATAAAACAAAGGTGGGAACATGGGATGACCTACAGAAAGATTTTGAGAAGGAGTTTCGACTCCTTCAAGATGATAATGAGATTGTGGTGGAGATATTAAGCACAAAGTAGGGAAAGCACGAGACAGTGTGAACATACAACCGATGGTTAAAAGAGTTACTGGGGAAGATGGAGAACCAGTCAGCAGACAGACTAAAGAAGAGATGTTTTGTGGAAGGGTTGCGGTCATCCCTGCGGAGAAAAATGAAAATTGTACCACCCACCTCATACGATGACGCGTACAACTGCGCAATGGATTTGGAAAGTGAAGACAAAACATCGCGGAAGAAAAAGGACAAGTCCTCTGCAGAAGAGGAGTCCTCGGGAGAAAGAAGCAATGATGAATCATCAAGTAAGAAGGTGCAAGCGCTTCAAAAGGATATGCACCGTATGTTGAAGGAATTTAAGAATATGAAAGGAAGCACGAGCAAAAATGAAGACGTGTGGTGCACTAATTGTAAGGAAGAAGGTCACACAAAGGGCATCTGCCCGAAGAGGGCATTCTGCAAAATTTACCAAATGTTGGGACATGCCGTCAAAGAATGCCCCTACAACATGAAAACAAGAAACCAACAAGTATTGCTTACACAGGAACAACCAACTACATTGGGCAGTACCGACAGCTCCTAGGCGAACAACAATGCAACATCGAGAGGCTATCGAGATAATTGATGAGGAGGATGAAACAACAATAACAATACAAGGAACCGGATCCAATTCAACTCCAAAGGCCGACCGATGGTACAATGCAAAGCATGTAGCCAGTGGGGGCACTTCACCCAAGACTGTCTAAAGGGAGAGGCCACACAATATTTGTGCAAATGGTGCAGACCGGGAGACCACGAAGACGCCACCTGCCCGAAGTCCAAAGTCAACTTGCTCAATGTCGAGGAAACCAAAGAAGAGGAAGTGTTGGTCGTAACCCATGCCCAAGCCAAACACGCAATGTGCCCAGACCTGGAGATGGAGAAGCAAAGGATACAGGAGGCATGGGAAGAAATTGAGAAAGAGATACGAGAAAGGGCGAAGGCGAACGATACGACGGGTACTTCCAGCCGACCGGAGGCTGAGGAGGCTATACTAAATCAAATTTTAAACCTAGAGGTGCCTGTGAAGGTAAATGACCTCCTCCAGACGATGCCTCAATTACGAACGATGTTGTTGAATAATCTCTCCCAACCATGCACCAATACCAACCACCGCACAGATGTTCCTGGGGGGTCTACAATAGACCCCAAGCTGCTGGCAGTTAACATTGGAAGGAACCCAGTCATTGTGGAGATGGAATTAATACTAGGATAATACAGAGAATGATACAGGGAACAGGAATTGTAGACAAATGCTCTGACCGAGACTCAGTTGATACACAACAACAGGCAATAACTTCTTACAGAAAGAAATTATGTTTTAGTTCTTTTTCTTTTTGGCATTCTTGTCAAAGGGGGAGAAGACCTACCTAAGGAGGAGAAGACCTGAGAAGACTGAAAAAAATAGAAGAGAAGTCTAATGAATGGGGGAGAGCATTTCAGCATTTCAGAATCACAGCAATCTGAATTTTTTTAAAGATCAAATCAATTGGTTTTGCCATCAATGCCAAAGGGGGAGATTGTTGGCAATATTACATTATAAGGATATTGAGAAGGTTGTTGATGATTATGGACATAACTGATTAAAGATGTTTTACTATCTTGATATTATTATTTTGTCATTGATGTCAAGAAATTGATTTTCTAATTCAGTATGATGTTGCCATATCTTGAGAAATATGATATGAAGATTATAAAGGAGTCGGTAAAGACACAGGAAAGAATATGATGAATAAGGGGATAAGTTATTCAATGGGCAACTCTACCGAGTTAGACAATGATGAGATCTTGATGTTTTAGATTGTTTTAACATCATACATATGTTGTAAAATATAAAGGTTAATACTATACTATGTTATCAAGCAAAGAACCTAGTCGATAAACCCTAAGGAACCTAGTCGGTAAACCCTAAGGTTATCGCAGTCGGTTAATGAAGACAGAATGTCTGCCGAATGAAGTTTAGTATTCACCGAGTTGTAACCGAGCTATAACATAATGCATTAAATGTTTACATGTGATATTTAATGAAAGAAGATGATGAGCTGGAGCGGATCAATGATTGGCAAGCCATGGAAGAAGTTTGTTAAACGAATCTAAGGCAATGGAAAGTCAACAAGAAGATCTATAGCTCATATTGAACTGCATTACCCTAACACAAGTTCCAAGGTGAATGTGCAAGTTCCAAGGTGGGGTAAAACATTTTCAGATCGAAAGATACAATGAACCTGGACAAGGTTGAAGATTTGATGGCTATGATTGATCATGGGAAATGTGATCAAGGAGATTAAGCGGTTAGAAGATTGTTTATAAATAGGAAACTGTTGATAAACAATGTATGCGGGCAAGTGTATGCACAGGGATGCTACATAGTGATTACCGAGCACAGAAGCTTGAAGACCTGTTAGAATAACAGAGTATTGATGCCCAACAAATAGACAAGATTAGTTCTATGTCTTGATTGTATTGAACAAATAGGAATCTGCTTTAGCATTTTAGATGTGAAGTTGCAGATAGATTGTATTACTGTTATTTTGTGAAAGTGACAGGAAATCTCTTAACCGAGTGGACTTAACAGTCTTATATGTAAATCCTCTAACAAGGTGACGTTCTAATTGAGTGTTTGAAATCCTTTGACAAGATCACTTCTAACAAAGTGAAGATCCTAATAGATCTGAGGGAAATCCCTTGACCGGGTCACATCTAGCAATGTGTTTGTAATCTTTAACAGGATTTGCTTTTAATCGAGCATACTCTAGAAGAGTATATTTCTTAGTGGGTCCGAAATCCCACATTGGTTTTTCCCTATTTGCGTTTCCACGTTAAATCTGTTGTTATGAGGTTTATATTGTTCATATGCTTTTGAGTTTGCATGTTTAATAGTTTTTGGTTATATGACTGATATATATGTTACTGAGGTTGAATCTGATGTTTTTATGGATGATTAAGTTTGTATGATTCACCCCCCTCTCATCTTGTTGGCTATTGGATCTGTACTTATATTAAGTATCAGAACTATCAATTGGTATCAGAGCTTTGGACTCTGAAAGGAAAGTTTAAAGGCACTTGAGTTAAAGATCCAAAGATGTATAAGAGGGATGCACCTAAGCTGAATAAGTCAAGTTTCTCTACATGGCAGAAAAGGATGAAGCTACATCTATCAAGAGTTGGAGAATATGCTATATACTATCAGGAGAATGATTTTGTTGCACCGAGCACCTATCCATTGACTATGGAAGAGATAAAGCTGAAGCAAGAACATATTCAAGCAATGATTGAAATAACATCTGCATTGATTGATTCTGAGTTTAATGATCTAGAAGGCTACAATGATGTAAAGGCAATGTGGACTAAGCTCATATCTGTATATGGAGGAGATGAACATGTTCAAAGAGCAAAAATTGATAGTTTAAGAGGACAACTTGAATCTATGAGGATGAATAAAGGTGAGAACATAGCCTAGTACAGTACAAGACTAAAGGAGATTGTAAATCAAATCAAAGGAGCAGGAGGAACTATTGAAGAAAAGGATGTGACAAGTAAGTTGTTAAGAACCCTTCTACCTGCCTATGCAATCTGAGTCTCTGCAATCAATGAATTGAGGTTTGTACCTAATATGCCAGTTTCCTTAGATGCTACTATTGGTAAGCTACTGTAGCGTCATAAATTGTACGCACTTGCTAAAGCAGTACAATTTCACACCTAGTTTAGCACCCGCCTTGGCATGGTTTGCATTTTGCATTGCATTTCCCCTTTAGCACTTAATTAATCAAATTAATTAGGTCTAAGGTCCTATTTCATCATCCTTCACATCATAAAGTCGGGCCCTTTCATTAAAGTGTGCCCCTTTTCATGTTATTCCTCCAATACATCATCTAATCAAAAACCCTAATTAAGCCCTATTTTGAACTTGGGGGCTTGATTTCGGGGGTCAAAACATCTCAAAATCACCTGTAACTTTGGGATTCTCTCTAAAATCATCATATCTGACGGCCCTGAAAATTTGGTGAAAAGTTGTCGGGACCGTGGTGCCCGGAGTGCACACGGTCCCGGACATTTTTCCCGAAATTTTAGGAGCACGATCCAATCATAAAATAAAGCTTAACCCCAAGAAATTGGCAGGATATTCAATCTTTAGGTCGACCAAAAGACGAAATTGCGACCTAGGGTTTCATACATAAGAGCTCTCTTTCTTCATTTGAGGGGATGGGAATTTTGTTTTGAGGAACCTCATATGCAGCGAAAGAGCAGATCTTTGAAGACTTCAACAACTTTCAACATCCCTCTATCAAGCATTTATCAAATCTATTCATCCATTTAGGGCTTGGAAGACATTTAAGAACAATAGGAGATCACCGACTGAAGATTGGCTTGTACCTCTCCCTTGGGGGTTGGGTATGATTTCATGTTGTTTTCATGTCTTTGCATAAGCTTCAATATCTCATTTATTCATGCTTTGGATCACTTTGCATCTTGATTTAGAGCATTTACATTATCATTGACAAGCAATTAGGGTTTACTTTCTAGGTTGCTCTAGTTTGCTTACTTGCATTTTAGATCTTGCACACACACAAGGTCTGCACACACATTACTTTTACAATACAACTTGGCTATTCGTGGAGGTGGAAATCACCGAAGTGGGGGTTTGACTAAGGCAAAACCCTATATAGCCGCCCAAACACCTTTTTCAGATACAAGTGCAGGTTTCGAGACTCGAACGACGCCGCAGGTTGCAGATCCGAGAAAAGCAGGCCGAAACAGCACCCCACACCAAATTGCAGAGCAAAGTACCAGGACAGGGGCATGCGGCGCCCTGGTCCTGCCAGGACAGGGGCGCTGGGCACCCTGGTCCCTGGCACAGAGGCGCTGGGCACCTTGGTCCTCCTGACAAACAACATTTCAGATAGTTTCCAGAGTGTAAAACAGCAGTTTTGGGTGCAGTTCCAGGACAGAATCAGGACAGTGGTGCCCGCGCCCCCGTCCCGAACATTTCCAGTCAAATTTTGACTCCGGGTACGCATCTGCATTCTTGTTTTATCCCTGTGTTTACAGCTTTCCATTTTTTAAGTTCAATTCTACAATCTTGTTGTTAGCTCATATTTGCATTTTAGGGTTAGGAATTGAACTTGCATAATCTTACCTTTCAAATACAACAAAGGAATAGAAATCCTAATAGGTAGCCCGTGGCTCTCTCTTTCACAAAAAGAAGTAGCCAATTGTGTGATACCTCTAGGCTCTTT
This sequence comes from Cryptomeria japonica, assembly GCF_030272615.1. Taxonomy (NCBI): domain Eukaryota; kingdom Viridiplantae; phylum Streptophyta; class Pinopsida; order Cupressales; family Cupressaceae; genus Cryptomeria; species Cryptomeria japonica. Next base: position 682,362,691 of record NC_081405.1, on the reverse strand, counting down.
CGTATTCCGTAATGTGTGACAAAAGGCAGGATTAGGGCATGATAACCTAGTCTCGCTTTTTCTCCCACACATTTTGGTGAACCCGACGTGAACTTATCATTGCTTCCTCTTGCATTGCATTTGTTAGATCTAGATCTAGATTTGGTGTGTTTTCATTTCATTAAAAAGAAGAAAAAAAGAAAAAAAAAGAGAGAGTGTGTTTCTTTGCATTGTGTGTTTAATTTTCATGCAACTTTTATTTCAAAATGTCAGACTTTTATTTGCAAAATGTTCATGCTTATGATGATTATTATGAGTATAGCCAAGATGAATTAGATGAAGCTTTAGATGAGTTTTTGAACCCTAAAGATGCTAAACCTTCATTTTACCAAAAACTCATAAACCTTGTTACTACGCCATTTAGGTGTGATGAGAAAGATAAGTCGAATGGTTCCTCTCAAGGGTACATTCCTATCAACTCTTCCACTAAATCTAGTAACATGGTTGTTTTCAACAATCCCCTTTATGAAGAGATATCTCCTTTTGAACTAAAAGATAAACCTTTTGATAGCTATGATCATGCTTTGTTGGATGATGCTCTTGTTGACTTTGTGGCTTTATCGAAATCTTTAAACAAGAACAAGACTTCTAAATTGGTTAACATGATAAACTTGAATGAGCATAAAAAGCCTCTCTTTGAAGTCCAAGGTGCTTATCCTTCTCCCACCTTTCAAATTCCTATATCACCTCTCCTTACTGTCCAAGGAGGGTATGATCATGATTCCTTTTGTACTCCGAATAAACCCATCATCACTGTGCAAGGAAGAAAACCTATAAGTCCTTATAGTTATGCCAAGCAAATAACTAGAGAGAGTTATCATGCGGTTGCCCATACTTATCATACCAGAAATAATAGGCAGCCTAGTCCTCCTCCTATTATTCCAGTTTCTCTTCCGAATCCTCAACCAATTCTTCTGCAAGCTCCACGTATTTCACAAGTTCTTAGTAAGGAATATGATCTCATAGAACAACTTAAAGTTACTCCTGCTAAGATATCCCTTTGGGATTTGATTCAAACTTCTTCCACTCATCATGGAATGTTACAAGATGCCTTGAAAGATTTGAATGTTCCTCCACCGAATACATCTAGTAATATAGCATCTTTGGTTAACTCTGTGATGAATCCTAAAGCTCAAATTGTGTTTACCCAAGATGAGTTGCCTACTAGTGAAATTCAACATCAATATGATCCCTTGATGATTGTGGTTATCATGAAAGACACTGCTATAAGACGAACACTAGTAGATAATGGCTCTGGTCTTAATGTGTGTAGCATCAATCTTTTGCATAAGATGAATGTGGATACATCCCTAATTGAACCAGAATCTCATCCTATTCGAGGCTTTGATAATGTGGCTAAAACTTCATTAGGTACTATCACCTTACCCATCACAGTGGGGCCTGTTACTTTGTCCACTCCTATCCATGTTATGTCAGGAAATCTAGCATACAACTTGTTATTAGGGAGACCTTGGATTCACAGTATGCAAGCTGTCCCCTCTACATTGCATAGACAAGTTAAGTTTATCTATAACAATAAGACATATACCTTGATAGGTGATACTAATTTCCAAGCTAGTTTACAAACATCTACTTCCAAAGGGGGTTCTTCTAAGCCGTCCTCGTCTAGTGATGACTCTTTAAGCAAGATACCTATCAATGAATCCTCGCTCTCTGATGATCAAAATTCTTTGGATGAGTCTGGAGCTCCTGAAGAAGACTCTTCTCAACTGGAAATTACACATAAGAAGGATTTTGATCCTGAGAAGGTTCTCGCAGATGACGATTGGGGATCCCTTGATTTTAATCCCACCTTTGTAGGTGAATATAAGGTTCCTTCTAGAGAGCTTAAAGTTGAAAAGAAGGAAGAAGCTAAAAATCAATCAACATTACCTGAGCCTATGAGTAATAATTTTGTGGCTGCTTCTCAAACTTCTTCTCCTCACATCTCTAATTCTGAGGAGTTTGATTCTTTGTCTTATGAAAAACCGCCTTCTTTTTCTGAAATGGCTGATTGTTATGGTCGTGGTTTTCGCATTCTTGCTAAGCATGGGTATCATGGAAATGGTTGTGGTGCTCATGAACAAGGGATAAAAGTTCCTCTAGAGAATAATCTTCACAATTATGCCTTTGGACTTGGCTATAATCCCTGCAAGCGCACTAAAGCTTCTAGGAGACCATGTATTAGTGTTAATGCTATTTCTACATCTTTATCAATACAACACCCTGAGTACATTGATGAGGATCCTTCGTGTGCCTGTGCTTTTGATGTTTTCCCTACCGACGATGCTTAAGCTGAGTTTTTAGGAGCATATGATACTCTTCCTTGTTATCATCACAATAGGGGACTCCCTTATTGTTTGAACACTGAAGCCTATTTTGGAAAAGAGATTGATAATGATGAGATTGTGAAAGAATTCCCTCAGTTAAAGGATGCTCCTCAACAAAGTAATCTTCTCATAAGTGACACCACTAATGTTAAGATGGATCCTTGCAACGAAGAAAAAGTTATTAAAATTGGAAAATGTTTGGATGAAGAGGAACAAAAACAATATGAAGATTTATTGCATGAATTCCCTGAGATCTTTGCTTGGACATATTCTGACATGTCTGGTATAGATCCTAAGATTGTTACTCATAACATTGTCTTAGTTCCTGATGCTAAGCCCGTGAAACAAAAGATTCGAAAAATGAATCCTAAGGTGGCTCTGCTTGTTAAGGCTGAGATTGAAAAATTATTGGAGGCTGGATTTATCCGCCCTATTGATTATTCCCCATGGATTTCAAATATTGTTGCTGTGGCTAAACCAGATAATAAAATAAGAATGTGTACCGATTTCCGAGATTTAAATAAGGCTTCTTTAAAAGATGATTTCCCTCTTCCAAACATTGACATGATAGTTGATTCTACGGCAAGACATGCCTTGTTATCCTTCATGGATGGTTTTTTAGGATACAATCAAATTTACATTAACCCTCAAGATCAATTTAAAACTGCTTTCACCACTCCTTGGGGTACGTTTTGTTGGATAATGATGCCTTTTGGACTTAAAAATGCAGGTGCAACTTATCAACGAGCGATGACCCTTATCTTTCATGATTATATGCATAAGATTTTAGAGGATTATGTTGATGATATTTTGGCCAAATCCATTCTCCGCATAGATCATATTAAAATCCTTCGTCAAATCTTTGAAAGAATTCGTAAATATCACATGCGCTTGAATCCCCGAAAATGTGTTTTTGGTGTGGATAGTGGAAAACTATTAGGATTCATAGTTTCGCATCGTGGGATTGAGGTGGATACTAAGAAAATAGATGTTATTGTCAACATGCCACCTCCTCGAAATGTGTCTCAACTCAAAAGCTTACAAGGAAAGATTCAAGCTATTCGTAGGTTTGTATCTCAACTTGCGGATCATACTTTTCCTTTTACTCAGCTTCTCAAAAAGAATATCACTTTTCAATGGAATGAAGGTTGTCAGCAAGCATTTGAAGATCTAAAAATGTATCTGGCTAATCCTCCTATCCTTCGACCGGACGAACCTTCTCAACCCTTCCTTCTTTATACAGCTGCTTCCACTCATGCTCTTGCAGCATTATTGGCACAACATGATAAAGACGGTAAGGAGTGTCCGGTTTATTATATAAGTCGTACCTTACTCGATTATGAGACCCGATATTCTGCGATAGAAAGACAACGCTTAACCTTGGTGTTTGCGACTCAGAAATTGAGACATTATCTCTTAAATTCAGAAGTCCACGTCATAGTAAAGTTTGATCCTTTGAAGCATCTTTTCTCTAAAACTGATTTGTCAGGACGCTTAGCTAAGTGGGTTATGATGTTAACTGAATTCGACCTTAAATTTGTTTCACATAGAGCGATTAAAGGGCAAGCGTTGACCGATCACCTAGTTGAGGCCCCTTCACCTTTCTCCTTCCCTAACCCCAAGTCTTTTCCTGATGACTTCATCCTTTGTGCAGAGAAAGATGAAACTTGGGAGTTATACTTTGATGGCTCTAAGTGTCGTACAGGATCGGGGGCAGGGGTTGTTTTGATTTCTCCTACAAAGAAGTCTATTCCCTTATCTTATCGTCTCAATTTCCTATGTACCAATAACATTGCTAAGTATGAGGCTCTTATAGCAGGAATAAAGGCAGCCTTAGCTTTGAATATAAAACACATACATATTTTTGGAGATTCTCAACTGATTATAAGACAAGTGATAGGACTATATCAAGCGAAACAAGACAAACTATCACAATATAAAGACCTTGCTATCTCTTTGTTACAAAAGTTTGATTCTTACACTATGGAACCTGTTCCTCGAAAAGACAATCGACATGCGGATGCAATGGCATGTGTGGCTTCTTTGGTATCTTTAGAGGATCCTGTGGTTGATCTTAAATTTGTTATTCACAATCTTATTTCTCCAGCTATTGTAGATGATTCTAGCTTGGTGACATGTTGTGACTTTATAGACTCAGATGAATGGTATTCGCATATTGTAAGATATTTGACTGATGGTACCTTTCCTGATTCTGCTAATAGGAACACTAGGGCTAGAGTTCGCAAGCTGTCCGCTAGATATATCATTCTTTCTAATGTTCTTTACCGAAGGGGTTATAACAGTCTTCTCCTTCGTTGTCTTAACAAGTCGGAAATCCCTATTGCTCTTGAAGAGGCACATTCAGGTGCCTGTGGGGGGCATTTTGGAGGCAAATCCTTGGTTCAAAGATTGCTTCGCATGGGATATTATTGGCAGACTATGCAGCAGGATTCTTTTTCATTTGTTAAAAAATGTCATCAATGTCAACAACACAATAACTTGATTCATGCTCCTGCCCAAGAACTTCGTTCTCATGTAGCTTCTTGGCCTTTCTTTGCATGGGGGCTGGATCTTATTGGTAAAATCTCCCCTCCTTCATCTCAAGGACACACTTTCATTATAACCACAGCAGATTACTTTACAAAGTGGGTAGAAGTCGTTCCCCTTCGCTCTACTACTGCTGAAGTGATTTGTCGATTTCTTCTAGAAAACATTATTTCTCGATTTGGGATACCTTCCACTATAATCTCTGATAATGGGACATCATTTAAGAACAAGGACGTGAAGAAATTCCTCGAGAAGTATCATATCAAACATCGATTTTCTACACCATACTATCCTCAATCAAATGGTCAAGCCGAATCATCCAATAAGATAATTGAACAAATTCTTCATAAAACTGTGAATAAGCATGGTAAGGATTGGAGTACTCAGCTAATCTATGCTCTTTGGGCCTACCGAACGAGCGTACAAATTGCTTCCGGAACTACACCTTATAATCTTGTTTATGGTGCTGATGCTATTATGCCTTTAGAATTAGAGATTTCGTCACTTAAAGTTTCTCTCAGAGGTATAGTAGATGATGACGCTTATAGAGAACAAAGACTTCAACAGCTTGAGATGCTTGATGAACAGCGTATAAATGCTCTTGAGCATATTCAAGCGTATCACAAAACTCTACAACGAAGCTATAATGATAAGGTTATTCAACGTTCCTTCTTAGTAGGTGACTTAGTGCTCTATGAGAATCAGCGCAATGTGAATGCCTTACCTGAAGAAAAGGGAAAATTTAGTCCTAATTGGCTTGGACAGTATATCGTTATTGAAGATTATGGATCAGGTGCTTACAAAATAGCGGGTGTAGACGGTACGTCTCTTAAGGACCCTATAAAGGCTATGCACTTGCGTAGATACTATGCTTAATTCCTCATTCCTCATCATTCATCTATTTCCTTTCTCACTTCTTCAAAATTGGATAGTATGTTAGCATATCTTTGTTAGAGCAAATGGAATTAAATGATGTTTTGTTTAATCTATTTTGCTTCGTTCCTGACAAGCGTGTTTTTATGGTTTGTCTTGAATTCATTTTATGTAAATTGCAAAGGATTTACATTTTTTTCATTATGTTGGCATATTGTACAATATCTTTATGCGTTAAGTTGAATCGTGTCATGTTGTGTTTAAATTCAAATTAAATCACATTAGTTATATGATTCCTAGGCTTAACGCATATTTTTCTTCCCTATCATCAATGTAGTACTTGGTTAAATACTTTAATTAAGTCACACATGTATCAATTTAATCATGGAGTATTGAGAAATCAATCACATGGAAATTAAATTCAGAACATACATGTACATTTACCAAATGTATTAACTTTAATCAAAATGCACATTATTTTTAGACATTAAAGATAACACGTTTGAGACAAAGAAGCATGTATATATATATGTGTGTGTGTGTGTGTGTGTGTGTGTGTGTGTGTGTGGATCAATATACAAAGGTAGGTCACTACACATCCAAAATGTGACCTACCCTACATCATAAGATCATCTCCTATCCCTAGGGCTGGTGGCTGGAGAGTGACGACTAGATGCTCCCTCCTGATCCGGCCGTACAGGTGGACCCATAGGGGTATATCGTGATATAGATCGTGAATGGCTCCGAGAGGAACTCCTACGATCCCTATCCATAAGGATCACGCGATACGAGGTAGCCTCGGCCTGAGCTGCTGCTAGATCACGCTGTGCCCGCTGAAGGTCCTCTGATAGAGCTCTCTCTCTCTCCCTCCATATCTCTACCTATACTCGGAATGGAGAAAATAAATCATCATGTCGACCCGCGTTCCCTTGAGGTCTATAAGCAACCTGTGAGGAACTAGGGATCTGCGCTGTCGTAGAGATATCTATCACTGCTTGCTAGATCAGAGAATGCCACTCCTGCACATTAGCTGTAGTAGTAGAATAGATCATGTATTAGTACCATTTTATACCATCAAAATATCAATCAATCAATATAAACATACTATACATGGATCTCCCTCACGCCAGTAGGAATCGTGATATGGTAGCATTTATGACTGGGAACCACTAGGCTCCCCACGCTCAAATAATCTATGCACAGTGGGTGTCGGCTGGCTCATACTAGAAACAGGTCTATGTATCACCTCATGTTCCCCCTTTTGGGGAATAAGAGGAGGATCCAGGGCTATGGTGTCATCTCCTGAATGGTGGGGAGCGGCATCTGACCCCTCCTCATCATTTCTATCCTCATCCTCGTCCGCATCCTCACCTGCATCCTCACTCTCCTCATCTATGTCTGTGTCATCATCCTCCTCTTCCTCGGCACTGGGCTGATCCCCTGTGGGTGGATCAGGATCTCCTGCCTCCTCATGACCCTCTCCCTCCTCCGACCTGGATCCCTGATCCTCATCTTGGTCTCCATGTCTCCATGGGCCTGGATGGCCTGTCGGATGATCTGGTGGAAAGATAGGCCCTGGGTATGATCTCATAAACCAGGAGAGATACCTGTGCTGTGCCCCGGGATCTGCAGCATAATCAGTGACCACATCCTGGTCGGACCCCTCTATATCTGTGATCTCGATATCATCTATCATAGGTCTCGCTACGGCTCTGGGTCTGGGAAGGACTCGTGAATGTCGAGTGTAGATGGGCACATCGGCTGGAACACACTGCTCTAGCCCAAACTGCCTCCGTACTCGGTCAAAGTAGAATGGAACTATGATGTGTGGATATCGCCCTCTCAATAGGTGGTTCCTCTGTAAACATGCTAACTATCTCTCCATCCCATCCCATCTGTGCATCCGCAGATAGGGTCTCCACACAGTCACCTCAGCTGTCAATCTGTCAAATGTCACTCTCCAATACAATAGATCTCCAAATCTCCACTCGCTGGTAAGTGGATAAGAAAATACCCTAGGTCACTTGCTAGCCGCACTCATCGGATAGCCGACGGGCCTGGTGCATGTAAAGTGCTCAAATATCCACACCTGCAGAAGTGTGCATGTCATCAAACTGCAATCCTGTCCGAAAACATACTCCTTGAGGTCGTGATAGAGATGTGCAAGCATACTCCGACCCCAGGCATATACTCTCCTGTGTCTCTCCATAGCCCTGATGCACCATGTGAGACCCCCATGCATGTGCGTACCTCGCCCATTAGGGCAGACGACTAGTGCAATGATGGCTATCATAAGACATCTCATGAGGGGCAACTCTCCTGTAGGATGTAAGAGCCAGCTGACCATGATACGACCTCTCGTCTCACTCGGCATGACTCTCCCTGTGCAATATACCTGCTCTCTCTGATGATCCTCTACTGACTGATCGGTCGCATATGTCACGGTAGCTCCTCTGATCGGTAGGCGAAGAATACGGTACACATTCTGAAGTGTCACCATCATCTCCCCTACTGGAAGCTGGAACGTGCATGTGTCAGGATCCCATCGCTCCATGAGTGCCATCAGCATCGCGAGATGAAATCGAATGGCCGACATAAGAATCATAGACCATAAACCCACAATCGACAATGTGTCTCTCTCTGTCTGAGTCAGTCGGGGAATCTGATCTCGCAAAATATGAAGAATCTGACCCGCCATATGCTCTCTCATGTATGGGAGACCCTGCAACACAAAAACATAATTATAATATGTACTCAATCATCAAAATCATTCATGCAAACTGTCAAACATCGTATGCTAACCCTGGTATCTCCCGCCAAGTCCTGATTGGGACCATGGCGCCCTGTCAGGGACCATGGCACCCTGAGGGGATCATGGCGCCCTGAAGGGACCATGGCGCCCCACAGGGACCATGGCGCCCTCTGTGGGACCCACGGTCAGATTCTAGGGCCCGCAAATGATCACAGAAAGTCAAATGCAGGAAATCAAAAGTCAACATTCAGTCAACTCACCTCGTCCAGTGGCTTGTCGTCGATCACGGCCTGTCGCAGGATCTCAATCCTCGTGGGACGCTCCGATCGTTGTGAAGGCATGATGATGGCTATGTGGGCTCCGCTGCAATAGACAATACTCAGAATCAACAAAGTGACAAATACAAATGTCACTTTCAAAGGTATATACTTTCATTCTTTTACATTTACTTTCAAAACCCTAATTTTCCTCTATCACTCATCTCATCATAACTTGAGTTTGGGAGATGCGATTTTCGAACCGTTTGTTGCGTAGGAATCGTATTTTCATTCCCCTACTCTCGGGATGTTCCAAAAAGTGCTCTGACGAAGCCTTTTCAGTGAACATCCCTCATCAATACTCTCTTACACAATTTGTCGCAAGTAAACATGCTACCCTGTTTCACCTCCCTAATAAGCAAGTCGAAACAGGGGGGGCATATAGCTACTCACAAATTTCATCACCTTCCTTAGTAAGCATTAGGTGATTTTGTGATCTAACGTGTGTTTTGTAGGGTGCGGTTCCTAACTGTGTACTGCAGATACCGCTGGGGGCTTCGTCCGACAACTTATGGATATATCCTTTTTCAAATGATGTTTACTTTCTGTACTTTAGCTTGCATATGCACGTAGTACTCATATGACCGCTAAAGTGGGGGCTAAATGTAGCGTCATAAATTGTACGCACTTGCTAAAGCAGTACAATTTCACACCTAGTTTAGCACCCGCCTTGGCACGGTTTGCATTTTGCATTGCATTTCCCCTTTAGCACTTAATTAATCAAATTAATTAGGTCTAAGGTCCTATTTCATCATCCTTCACATCATAAAGTCGGGCCCTTTCATTAAAGTGTGCCCCTTTTCATGTTATTCCTCCAATACATCATCTAATCAAAAACCCTAATTAAGCCCTATTTTGAACTTGGGGGCTTGATTTCGGGGGTCAAAACATCTTGAAATCACCTGTAACTTTGGGATTCTCTCTAAAATCATCATATCTGACGGCCCTGAAAATTTGGTGAAAAGTTGTCAGGACCGTGGCGCCCGGAGTGCACACGGTCCCGGACATTTTTCCCAAAATTTTAGGAGCACGATCCAATCATAAAATAAAGCTTAACCCCAAGAAATTGGCGGGATATTCAATCTCTAGGTCGGCCAAAAAACGAAATTGTGACCTAGGGTTTCATACATAAGAGCTCTCTTTCTTCATTTGAGGGGATGGGAATTTTGTTTTGAGGAACCTCATATGCAACAAAAGAGCAGATCTTTGAAGACTTCAACAACTTTCAACATCCCTCTATCAAGAATTTATCAAATCTATTCATCCATTTAGGGCTTGGAAGACATTGAAGAACAATAGGAGATCACCGACTGAAGATTGGCTTGTACCTCTCCCTTGGGGGTTGGGTATGATTTCATGTTGTTTTCATGTCTTTGCATAAGCTTCAATATCTCATTTATTCATGCTTTGGATCACTTTGCATCTTGATTTAGAGCATTTACATTATCATTGACAAGCAATTAGGGTTTACTTTCTAGGTTGCTCTAGTTTGCTTACTTGCATTTTAGATCTTGCACACACACAAGGTCTGCACACACATTACTTTTACAATACAACTTGGCTATTCATGGAGGTGGAAATCACCAAAGCGGGGGTTTGACTAAGGCAAAACCCTATATAGCCGCCCAAACACCTTTTTCAGATACAAGTACAGGTTTCGAGACTCGGATGACGCCGCAGGTTGCAGATCCGGGAAAAGCAGGCCGAAACAGCACCCCACACCAAATTGCAGAGCAAAGTACCAGGACAGGGGTGTGGGGTGCCCTGGTCCTGCCAGGACAGGGGTGTTGGGTGCCCTGGTCCCTGGGACAGAGGCACTGGGCGCCCTGGTCCTCCTGACAGACAACATTTCAGACAGTTTCCAGAGTGCAAAACAGCAGTTTTGGGTGCAGTTCCGGGACAGAATCAGGACAGTGGCACCCGCGCCCCCGTCCCGAACATTTCCAGTCAAATTTTGACTCCGGGTATGCATCTGTATTCTTGTTTTATCCCTATGTTTACATCTTTCCATTGTTTAAGTTCAATTCTGCAATCTTGTTGTTAGCTCATATTTGCATTTTAGGGTTAGGAATTGAACTTGCATAATCTTACCTTTCAAATACAACAAAGGAATAGAAATCCTAATAGGTAGCCCGTGGCTCTCTCTTTCACAAAAAGAAGTAGCCAATTGTGTGATACCTCTAGGCTCTTTCGTATTCCGTAATGTGTGACAAAAGGTAGGATTAGGGCATGATAACCTAGTCTCGCTTTTTCTCCCACACAGCTACATGCATTTGAGTTAAGTAATTTTGATAACAGTGGGTCATTGGTAAATAAAGTTGAATCTCCATTTAGTTATTTTCATCTGAATGAATCTAATGATTACAATGAAAGAAAGTATAAGTACTCTGAAGGAGATCACAGTGGAGCAAGTGAATGGATTCAGAAGAACATGGAGGTGGTACACAAACTGTATGAAGAAATTAGAAAGCAAGAAGAGTTTGAAGCACTATTGGCCAAAAGGTTACCGAGAGGCAAAGGTAAGTATAAAGGAAAACTACCTTTGAAATGTTTCAATTGTGATAAGATTGGACATATGGCTTCTAACTGTCTTGACAAAGATTTCACTGAACAGAGAGATTACCGAGATGACAGACAAAAAGATAACCATTACAGAGTACACTGAGACTTCAGAAGAAGAGATAGAAAGACATGTTTAATAGCTGATGAAGAATCTGAAGATGATAAATCAGATGAGACTGATACAGAGGAAGTTGTTTATGTGGCTATCAAGGATGGATCAGATGAAGAAAGGTATGAAGAAAGAGCCCTAATATCTCACATAAACACTAATGATTCTTGGATTATAGATAGTGGATGCTCACATCATATGACAGGAGATAAACAGAAGTTTGTTATGTTAGAAGATTATGATGGAGGCTATGTTAGATTTGGTAATGATGCACCATGTCCGGTAAGAGGTAAAGGATCCATAACACTTCTTGATAAAGCAAGATGCAATGATGTTTATTGGGTTGAAGGTTTGAAATATAATTTGTTCAGTGTAGCACAGCTAAACAACACAGGTTATCGAATAGAATTTTAGAAAGGAATTGTCAAAGTTCATGACAAGAATGGAAAGTTAGCTGCTACCGGGACACAAACAAAAGGTAATACATTTCACCTTGACTCAGCTCACAATAAGTGTTGCATGCAAAGATTGATAATACCTGGTTATGGCATAAAAGGTTTTGTCATGTTAATTTTGATAATCTGATCAAGATAAGTAAGAAGTACAAAGTAAGAGGTCTACCGAGTCTTGAAAAACCTGAGAATGCTATGTGTCGAGGATGCCAGATGGGTAAAATGACAAGATCAAGCTTTACAAGTAAGTCCTACACTTCTAAGGGAATTTTAGATCTTGTGCACACTGATCTTTGTGGTCCTATGAAAGTTCAAAGTTATTATGGTGATAAGTATTTCATATTATTTGTGGATGACTATTCAAGGATGATGTCAGTAATGTTTTTAAAAGAAAAATCAGAAGCTTTTCAAATGTTTAAGTGGTACAAGGCTAGAGTTGAAAATGAAATAGGAAGACAACTGAAATGTCTTAGATCAGATAGAGGAGGAGAGTTCACATCTGATGAGTTCAACCTATTTTGCAATGATCATGGTATTACAAGCCAAGTCTCTGCATCGAGAAATCCACAGTAGACTGGAATAGCTGAAAGAAGAAATAGATCTATTGTGGATTGTACTAGAACACTGATGATTGAGAAGAAGGTTCCACAAACATTTTGGAGAGAACCAATAAGCACAGCCATTTACACCTTGAACCGAGTTCAATTGAAGAAAGGTACTTTGAAGACACCTTATGAAATCTGGTATGGCAAGAAACCTAATGTAAGTTATTTTAAGAACTTTGGAAGTAAATGCTATGTTCATAAAGATGATAGAAATGGCAAGTTTGATCAGAAAAGTGAAGAAGGAACATTTCTAGGATATTCTTCTAGAAGCAAAGCATTTAAATGTCTAATCAAATCATCTAACAAAATAGTAGAAAGTGCAAATGTGAAAATTGATGAATTTACAGAAAGAACTGATGAAGGGAATTCCAAAGAACTGGAAGACTATGATGAATTTGTCTATATGCAACTGAGAAGTCCTACCGAGATAACTATTGAAGAAAATGTAGAAAATATCTAGTTACCGAGTGATGAAGAAGATCATACAGAACCTACCGAGCCTATATTATCCAAGTATGTCAGAAGACACCATGCACCAAGTTAGATTATAGGAGATAAGGATGATCCAGTGATGACAAGGAACAAACTGAGACAGAACACATGTTTGATATCTGAATTTGAATTGAGAATTGTGAAAGAGGCATTTAACAGTGAAGATTGGATAAATGCTATGACTGAAGAGATTGATCAAATCAAGAAGAATGACACATGGACACTGGTCCCAAGACCGAAGGACAAAAATGTAATCAGTACAAAGTGGATCTTTAGAAACAAGCTAAATGAAAAAGGTGAGGTCATTCAGAACAAAGCAAGATTAGTTTGCAAAGGTTATGCCCAAGAAGAAGGAATTGATTATGGTGAGACTTTTGCACCTTTGCTAGACTTGAAGGAGTTAGAACATTGTTGGCATATGCCGCTTTCAAAAACTTCAAGGTATATCAAATGGATGTCAAATATACATTTCTGAATGGAATATTAGAAGAAGAAGTTCTCATTGAACAACCTGAAGGATTTGTTGAAGACAATGATAAAGATCAGGTATGTAAATTTAACAAAGCTTTATATGGTCTGAAACAAGCACCGAGAGCATGGTATGAGAGATTGCACTCTTATTTGATTAAGATTGGTTTTATAAGGACAAGTGAGAACAGCAACATGTACATGAAGAATGATGAAAATGGAATACTAATCTCAGCCATATTTGTTGATGATATTATATTTTGTGGAAATGACTCTTTATGCAAGAACTTTGAAAATGAAATGAGCAAGGAATTTGAGATGTCATTAATCGGTGAGATAAAGTATTTTATAGGTTTACAGATACTGCAAATGAAAAATGAGATTTTCATTACTCAATCCAAGTACATAAAGGAAATCTTGAAGAAATTTGGAATGGAGGATTCAAAACCAGTAAGTACTCCTATGACTACCAACTGTAAACTATCAAAGAATGATGAATCTACATCTATTGATGAGACACTTTACTGATCTATGATTGGAAAGTTGCAATATGTTGTTCACAGTAGGCCAGATATAGCACATGCAGTAGGTATTATTGCAAGATTCTCTGCAGATCCTAAGGAAATCCACATGACTGCAATCAAAAGAATTTTCAGATACTTGAAAGGCACTGAAGATTATGGCTTAGTATATCAGAAAGGAAATGATTTTGATTTAAAAGTTTATACTGATATTGATTGGGCATGCAACATTGATGACAGAAAAAGCACAAGTGGAGGAGCTTTCTTCTTAGGAGAAAGACTAGTGAGTTGGCTTAGCAAGAAACAAGGATGTGTTCCTCAGTCAACAGCCGAAGCTGAATATGTTGTAGAGGCACTGATTGTACCAACATTGCATGGATCAAACAATTGTTGGAAGGTATAAATGAGAAAGTTACCGAGCCAGTAACTATATTCTGTGACAATACTAGTGCCATTAATATTTCAAAGAACCCTGTTATGCACTCTAAGACAAAGCACATCTCTATCAAATATCATTATCTTAGAGAAGAAGGTCAAGAGAAGAAAGTGGTGTTGGAATATGTTAACACAAAGGAGCAAATAGCTGATATCTTCACCAAGCCACTACCAAAGGACACTTTTGAATATCTCAGAAGTAAGTTAGGGGTGCTACCCCTATCTTTTACTCACTGACCGAGTTTGGTGAAAGCATCACTTCGATGAATCTATTGAATATCTTTTGGGGAGCTGATGTTGGATTGATACACTTTAGAATGTTTTTCTGAAAGTGTACTGGAATTAATACTGGGATAATACAGAGAATGATACAGGGAACAGGAATTGTAGACAAATGCTCTGACTGAAACTCAGTTGATACACAACAGTAGGCTATAACTTCTTACAGAAAGAAATTATGTTTTAGTTCTTTTTCTTTTTGGCATTGTTGTCAAAGGGGGAGAAGACCTACCTAAGGAGGAGAAGACCTACAAAAGGGGAGAAGACCTGAGAAGACTGAAAAAAATAGAAGAGAAGTCTGATGAATGGGGGAGAGCATTTCAGCATTTCAGAATCACAGCAATCTGAATTTTTTTAAAGATCAAATCAATTGGTTTTGCCATCAATGCCAAAGGGGGAGATTGTTGGCAATATTACATTATAAGGATATTGAGAAGGTTGTTGATGATTATGGACATAACTGATTAAAGATGTTTTACTATCTTGATATTATTATTTTGTCATTGATGTCAAGAAATTGATTTTCTAATTCAGTATGATGTTGCCATATCTTGAGAAATATGATATGAAGATTATAAAGGAGTCGGTAAAGACACAGGAAAGAATATGATGAATAAGGGGATAAGTTATTCAATGGGCAACTCTACCGAGTCAGACAATGATGAGATCTTGATGTTTTAGATTGTTTTAAAATCATACATATGTTGTAAAATATAAAGGTTAATACTATACTATGTTATCAAGCAAAGAACCTAGTCGGTAAACCCTAAGGAACCTAGTTGGTAAACCCTAAGGTTATCGCAATCAGTTAATGAAGACAGAATGTCTGCCGAGTGAAGTTTAGTATTCACCGAGTTGTAACCGAGCTATAACATAATGCATTAAATGTTTACATGTGATATTTAATGAAAGAAGCTGATGAACTGGAGTGGATCAATGATTGGCAAGCCATGGAAGAAGTTTGTTAAATGAATCTAAGGCAATGGAAAGTCGGCAAGAAGATCTACAGCTCAAATTGAACTGCATTACCCTAACACAAGTTCCAAGGTGAATGTACAAGTTCCAAGGCGGGGTAAAACATTTTTAGATCAAAAGATACAATGAACCTGGACAAGGTCGAAGATCTGATGGCTATGATTGATCATGGGAAATGTGATCAAGGAGATTAAGCGGTTAGAAGATTGTTTATAAATAGGAAACTGTTGATAAACAATGTATGCGGGCAAGTGTATGCACAGGGATGCTACATAGTGATTACCGAGCACATAAGCTTGAAGACCTGTTAGAATAACAGAGTATTGATGCCCAGCAGATAGACAAGATTAGTTCTATGTCTTGATTGTATTGAACAAATAGGAATCTACTTTAGCATTTTAGATGTGAAGTTGCAGATAGATTGTATTACTGTTATTTTGTGAAAGTGACAGGAAATCTCTTAACTGAGTGGACTTAACAGTCTTATATGTAAATCCTCTAACAAGGTGACATTCTGATTGAGTGTTTGAAATCCTTTAACAAGGTCACTTCTAACAAAGTGAAGATCCTAACAGATCTGAGGGAAATCCCTTAATCGGGTCACATCTAGCAATGTGTTTGTAATCTTTAATAGGATTTGCTTTTAACCGAGCATACTCTAGAAGAGTATATTTCTTAGTGGGTCTGAAATCCCACAGTGGTTTTTCCCTATTTGGGTTTCCACGTTAAATCTGGTGTTATGAGGTTTATATTGTTCATATGCTTTTGAGTTTGCATGTTTGACATTTTTTGGTTATATGACTGATATATATGTTACCGAGGTTGAATCTGATGTTTTTATGGATGATTAAGTTTGTATGATTCACCCCCCCTCTCATCTTGTTGGCTATTGGATATGTACTTATATTAAGTATCAAAACTATCAATTTAGGGTTGTATGGCTTAAATGGCTTCTTAGGATTTCTATCTCTTTCCAGACACCTAGAAGAAAAATGTCCTATCTTATTACATGAAAAAAATTTAAGAGGTAAATTTCCTTCATGCTTACTAGTACCTTTAGGAAATCTATGAGCAATAAGGGCTCCAAGCTCTTCAAGCTCTTTCTCTTCTTCTTCCATCTCTTTCTCATATCTAGATAATTTTGTAGAACTTTCTCCCGGATCATATCTTTTCTTCCCGTATATAGTAGCTTTGAATGCAGATTCAGTCTTAGGAAGAGAGTAACCAAACTCACTCAACTCAACTCAAAGGCAAGAAGTTTACCAATCAGCATGTCTCTTGTCACAATCTGAATCTCATCAATAGCAACAATTTTGTGTTTGTAAGAAGGATGTAAGGATCTCAACACTTTAGCAACAATATCTTATTCTCCCAATACTCCACAAGCACATATGATGTTCAATACAAGCTCATTTATTTTCTGCATAAAGGATGTAATGTTCTCATCTTCACTCATTCTTACCGTCTCGTACTTTCCCTTCAAGCTCTACAGCTTAGAAACTTTCACATGACTATCACCTTCATATAGGGTTTCCAACTTCTTCTAGATCTCATGAGCAGTCTGCAATTCCATCACATTAGTCATCTCAGAATCAGTCAGGTCACTCAGCAACGCTTCCTTGGCTCAAATATTGAAATCAACTTCCTTATCTCATTCGAAGATGTAGGACAATTCAAAGGAACAATATACTGGTTCTTAGTAATCTTCCAATACTCTTCACTGATGCATCTCAAATGGCATTCCATCCGGTTCTTTCAAAGAGTATAGTTCGATCCACCAAACCTCAAACTTTCCTTCTTAAAAGCAAAGGTTTCCATCCCAGATCCCCTCAAGCGGTCAAACTTCTTTTGGAGGATCTAGCTCTAATACCAATTGTTGGCAACAATGCAACAAACTGGGGGGGGGGGGAGGGGTGAATTATTTTTCTAAAAAACTTAACTTAATTCAACCACAAATTCTGATTTGATATTAAACAGTAAAAGCATAAATCAACACCAAGATTTTTGACATGGAAAACTCGGTTAAGGGAAAAACCACGATGGGAACCTACCCACAATGAGATAATACCCTATTAGGAGTAAGTGAAATATTACAATGGGGAATGCACATGCATTCAAGCACATTTTCTAGAGCTCACCACTCAAAACAAGAAGGGCTAAAACCCTTAGGAAGGCTCATTGCCTTACAGGAAGACTCACTGTCTTCCAAAAACATTCAGATTACATCTGGAGAATCATGAACTAATAAAATAACATCTCCTCATGCTTGAGTATAGTTCCAGTTAAGCATAGAATCTGATCTTTCACACTTCTTCACACTTTCACAATTCTTCCTTGCTACTAAATGATCATTACATTATTCACACATAGCATGAAACCTCTCAATGATTATTAAATTCATGTATACAAGTCATCAACCTATATTTCAAGGTCGGATCAACACATATTACAAATTACAAAAATATAATAACACACGCTACAACAATGCATGCAAACCAAAATAATGTCATCTAAGACATAAACTAGACCTAAACCAACACCGTAAATATGAAACACCTCCAAAAATTATGCCTCATCGTCCACAACACGATACAATCATCGTGTCGTCCAAGAACATGAAGAACACCACCGAAATAAGGAAAAACTTCAATAATGTGCACAACAATCAATGTAGACCGCCAATACGCATAGAACACAATCTAGAAACATCCAAAAGCAACGTGAATTGCACTGCAACAACCACAACACCTCACATTACTAGAATCACTGCCATCTCTTTACCGGAGCTTAAGAACATGAACCAAATTGACTGTCAAACTGAAAGATTCATTTGCGGACCTCCAAATCATGGACCACTCAAACTGAGGACACACATCAACATCCCAAACACATCCCACACATCCACAACCAAATATATTACAATTCTAGAGCAATACACATTGATTTACTAAACACTGTCAACACTGAATAACTGAAAAACCAACCGCAATACCGGATCTCATAACTCGATCAATTCTCCATGCGGACCTTTGAAACTTTTGTTGAATCAACTAGAGATAATTTTCTCAAAACCCTTTAATCCACATCAACTTATCTGCAACACACTGGCCAAATCAACTTACTTAATCTGATTGCAACACTGAAACACATAGAGGAATATGTTGACATCATTGGCAACACATCACCCTATCCAACACAACAAACATAAAAAATGTATTTTTTGAATTTGGTGCATGCCTTAGACTTGGGAAAAACCAAGCCTTAGGCCTGGATTTGCCTTGGGAATCCAACCCAAAGGCTTGGATGTCCTTCTATGCCAAATTTTCTAACATTTTTTTTCATTCTCTTTGTCAAGTTTGCATGTGTTTCAATGCAAGCAAAAATAAACACAATGGTAGTGTTAAGCTCTCTTTTAGCTATGCAACGATATAATTCTTTTCACATTTTTATTATGTTAAGATCTTCATCTCTAAGTTCTTTTGGTGTCCTTTTTTTTTCAAAAATCAACATGTCATATTTTGGGCATAGAGTTTTACTCGTTCATCAAATTTTGAAACAAATTACACATTTATAAACTAGACTCCATTTTACATAGTTTAAAAAATAAAAATAAAAATTGATTTTTGATTAGTTTTCACAAATTTTAGGGGGAGCATGCTCAAATTTCTATTTTTCAAGATGTGTCCACTTCAAAAATTAGAAAAAAATAATATATTCATTAAAAAAACAACCGAAAAATATGGCATAAACTATATGGTGTTAGCTAATTTCTCACTGGAGTGATTTTAGAAATTCCAAAAAAAAATTGACATTTTAGGTGGAGCACACCAGGTGCTATGTTATGTGTTTTCTGTAAAAAGAACCACTTTGTGTGCTCCTCCTTTTTGAAACCCTTAATCTCCACCATTTAAAAAAAAAAGTAGTTTAGAAAGTAGACTCAGAGCACTAGAACTAATCTTTTTTCTGCATCTTCACGTTTTGAGTGTAACTATCTTCATTTTCTCACCGAAGTTCAGACTTTGCCAATTTCATAAAAAAAGTGGCATCTTAAGACCCCTTTGTAACTTCCCTCATCTTTGTGCACTTACCCTAATGCATATTTACTTCAGATAATCTTAGCAGTCCAGTCGTGTGTGTTCTTGAAGCATCAATAGAGAAACTTCAAATTGTAAAAATGGCTAGCTCCGTGCAATAAACACACAAATTGTAGTAAATTTGACATGACTAGAACAGTTTGAAATTTTACTATTATACAAATATATGCTTAGGATCATTGTTCTTACCAAAATCATTTCCAATTACCAAAAATTGAATACTTGAGCTTGAGAGCTTGTTGTAGAGAGAACTAGGGTTTCTCGACAAAAAATGAAAGTTGACTCAAGTTGAGCAATAAGTGATCATTTCCCTTGAAATTTTTAAATTTCATCACTTTTTCTTCACTCTATTCTCAATCTTAAGGGTTTTAAAAGGTTAGAATGTGTTCGAATTGAGTTTAGTGAAATTCTAGGCAATCTTTGTCAAAACCCTAGTCAATGATTTCTTATAGTTACAAAATGAGCAGAAGAGCGGAGAGAATTAGTAAGGCTCCTCCTAGAAAAATAGATGAAGACTTGATAAGGAAGATGGATGGGAAAAGGTTCCCACATAATATTCATGGCCTTGAGGGTATAGATGATAAGTTACTAGATAACCTAAATGGTATAAGGGATGTTATCCTTTCAGAGATGGGATGGAATCTATTTTATCATTTTCATAGGAAAAGAGACATGAAGATCCCAATGTGCAACACATGGACACTAAGATTTGGGCAAGATTATTTACTAGATGTGTTTGTAGATGCAAACTTCATGAGATTGATTTGAAGAGCACATAGTTAAACTGAGAGGGTTGGGGGGTGAATCTTGATATAACAACAAGTTTTGCCAATTTAAACTTTATCAATCACAATAACATTATTTTTAACTTTCAACAATCATGCGCTTAAGAAGATCACAATAACACAGTATTTACGTGGAAACCCTAATGGGAAAAACCATGACAAATTAATGCTTCAATATATTTCTTTTACAATGTTTGTAGGCACCAACCTACTAGAGGCATGAACCCCTAAGATTGTTTGTGAGCACCAACGCACTGGAAGCACCAACCCATTGGAAGCATCAACTCCCACAACTGAGCACCAACTCAACAAGAGACGCCAATCTCTTGTTTAATAGGAACCAACCTACAAACTCTTCAATGGATGATATTGTTCACCCATACTTACTAATCTAATTACAACTTTTGATCTTTGATTGAAGTATATCTTTCCTTTACAAATCTAATCCAAGCTTATTATTTCTTCACAAATCTGATCACAACTCAAGCAATAAAATTTCTTCACTATTCACTATCATGTACTTCTTTTCACAAATCTGATCACTATCATGTACTTCTTCTTTTAACAAATATGATGACTATCATATACTTCTTTTCACAAATTAAATTCATAATCTTCATTCACAGCCCTCTTATAATAAGGTACATGTATGTGTAATGTTTGTCTTCGAGAAGCATACATATGGCCATACACTTGCATATATCCTCTCCTAAATTTGATGCAATATCTTCTTCAATCAACCCTCTATAATCTGGTATAACATATGATAGTCTTCAAAGAACATATACACAATCACTCACTTCATATCACACTTATTTTCAAAAAATTGCACCCTTCTATACTAAATCCAATCTTGCTTTGTAGATTAGTTTGTGCTACTTCAAACATCACACCTTTAAACTTTATTAATGCATTGATTAAATGAAATCGCACCCTTTCCTTTTTTAATACTTTAATCATTATATGGATATAACTTTACTAATTATATCATTGCTTTTGTTTGTAAACAAGACATTTTTGTAATCATATATATATATATATATATATATATATATATTATAATAAATCATACTATATCGCTACTTTTGCATCATGTATATGCTATTGTTGCTTTTGCATCATGTATCTGCTATTGTTGTTTGTATAAATATGTATATATCACATATTGCATTATTATCATATCACTATTATTGATGGATTGTTGTCATCTGGATCGACTTTGTAGTCACTATTGTAAGCGATGAATGGCAATCATTCCTTTCACATAATCATCTTCTTCTCAATTTTTGTCTTTACTTTATTAACCTTCTAATACATTCGCCATCTTTTATAATAAATTTATGTCTACTTTACTCCATTATTGATAGATTCGATATATTTATATTATTGCACCCATAGACATTTTTAACAAATTGCATCTCATAAGCTCGAATCACTCCTTGACGTAAGTTCATAGCACTCAAATCTCAATTGTTCCTCTTGTTGTATTTACCGATGCATTTGTTAACTATAACTATATTTTAGAAGTATTAATTAAACCGACTATAATAATCATTCTTTGTCTTTAATATCATTATTTTTTATTAATAAAGCAACGTTAACTAGGGCACTGACCCTTAACATAGCCAAAGACTATCAACATTACAAAAACAACAGACCATTAAAAACACAACCCAAAAGTAGTAAAAGAAACAAAAAATAGGGGTACGAACCCCAGTGGAACCAAGGTCACCTGAGGAACCAAGGTCAAACCTACAATATCCCAAAACCCAACTCAAAGATGGGGAAAATCATTTGAGCCAAGGTAAATTTGGGGGAGGGGGAAAGATTTTCCCTTTTGCTTACGACGAACCATGGTCTAGGCAATGCTATCATTAAGACCATCAAAAGAAGGATTGGGCAGGGAAGGCTCTGCAAAGTTACAATCAGTAGCGACAACAAGCTACTGCAACAGAATGGTGGTAGGATGCTGCAACAGAACATCAGGAAGAGAAAATTCGCTAGCAATGGATCCATGATGTAGAACAAGAGCAGTTTTCATAGGGCCAGAGGAGGCTAAGTCAGTAACACAAAGGGGTTCAATAGGAGCTTTAACAATAGTAAGAGACACAACCTCATCTCGGGAGGAGTCATCATTCGCCTGAGAGGAGTCATCAATATCAACAACATTAACCATTAAATGATCAGTTGTACCGTCCTTCCACCAAGTAGCAGAGACTTTGTGTTGACAGAGAGAACATCCTAAGCCAAGTGACCCGTAGAGAAGCACCTTTGACAGTGAAAGGGAAGGCCCTTATAGTCCAATGATTGAGTCCAAGGCCTATCCCCAACCATAAGAACTACATCCCCAGGGAGAGGCTTTTAAAATGTCAATGTTGATTAAAATGCGGGCAAAGGTAGAAGGACCCATAGAGGACATGACATCATCAACCTTCAAGAATCAACCAATAGAGTTACCAATGTAATTAAATAAATGTGTAATTATAACTAAAACCGACTTATCTCATAATCAAGTTGGTCGTCTTCAAACTGTTCATAAAGTTGTTGAATTTTGTTGAATTGTTCTTTCTTAATTATATTTACTAACTCTTCCTTGTCAAAGTGCACCTCTATATGCAGTATGAAATCGACCATACTAGTGTACATGTATTATGCCAACCACTACTTAAATTTAGCCTCCTGCTACGTATATTGTTGTCCATATCGTCTCAAACTATGTTGAGCACTATAAGTTTAACTTCTAACAAAATTATGGAATCATTATCATTTGTTAGTATATCTTCAACATAAGATGTGCTTTCTCTTATTTCTTTGTCGTGAACCTATGATCAATATTCAAATCTTTAATTTGAACATTATCTTCTTTGTCAATCTCTACTTCAATGAGTGATCAAGCTATTTGTGTAGGGGAAAAGGCGAGACTAGGCTAACATGTCCTAATCCTACCTTTTGACACAATTGGCTACTTCTTTTTGTGAAAGAGAGAGCCACGGGCTACCTATTAGGATTTCTATTCCTTCGTTGTAATTGAAAGATAAAATGATGCAAGTTCAATCCCTAACCCCAAAGTGCAAGTATGAACTAATAACAAGATTGCAGAATTGAACTTAAACTATGGAAAGCTGTAAACACAGGGACAAGACAAGAATACAAATGCGTACCCAAAGTCAAAATTTGAGTGAGAATGTTCGGGATGGGGGCGCGGGCGCCACTATCCTGATTCTACCCCTGAAACTGCTCCTGAAACTGTTGTTTTGCAACCTGGAAAGCTATCCGAACTGCCAAAAACTTGTTGTCTGACAGGGGGACCAGGGCGCCCAGCGCCTTTGTCCCAGGGACCAGGGTGCCCAGTGCCCCTGTCTTGGCAGGACCAGGGCACCCCACGCCCCTGTCCTAGTCTTCTGTTCTGAAACTTGGTGTATGGTTCGGTCTCCGTCTGCTTCTCTCGGATCTACAACTTGCGGCGTCATCTGAATCCCGAAATCTGCACTTATATCTGAAAAGGTGTTTTGGGAGGCTATATAGGGTTTTGCCTTAGTCAAACCCCCGCTTTGGTGATTTCCACCTCCATCAATAGCCAAGTTGTATTGTAAAAGTAATGTGTGTGCAGATCTTGTGTGTGTGCAAGATCCTAAAATGCAAGTAAGCAAACTAGAGCAACCTAGAAAGTAAACCCTAATTGCTTGTAAATGATAATGTAAATGCTCCAAATCAAGATGCAAAGTGATCTAAAGCATGTACGCAAGTGATATAATGAAGCTTATGCAAAGACATGAAAACAATATGAAATCATACCCAACCCCAAGGGAGGGGTACAAGCCAATCTTCAGTCGGTGATCCCCTATTGCTCTTCAATGTCTTCCAAGCCCTAAGTGGATGAATGAAATTGATGAATGCTTGATGGATGAATGTTGAATGTTGCCGAATTCTTTAAAGATCTGCTCTTTTACTACATATGAGGTTCCTGAAACCAAAAATCCAGATCCTTTCAAATGAAGAAAGAGAGCTCTTATGTATGAAACCCTAGGTCCTAATTCCAACTTTTGGCTGACCTAGAGATTGAATCTCCTGCCAATTTCTTGGGGTTAAGCTTTATTTTATGATTGGATCGCGCTCCTAAAATTTCAGGAAAAATGTCCGGGACCGTGTGCACTCCGGGTGCCACGGTCCTAACAACTTTTCACCAAATTTTCAGGGCCGTCGGATATGATGATTTTAGAGCGAATCCCAAAGTTACAGGTGATTTCGAGATGTTTTGACCCCCGAAATCAAGCCCCCAAGCTCAGAATAGGACCTAATTAGGGTTTTTGATTAAATGATGTATTGGAGGAATAAAATGAAAGGGGCACACTTTAATGAAAAGGGCCCGACTTTATGATGTGGAAGATGATGAAATAGAACCTTAGACCTAATTAATTTGATTAATTAAGTGCTAAAGGGGAAATGCAATGCAAAATGCCAAATGCGCCAAGGCGGGTGCTAAACTAGGTGTGAAATTGTACTGCTTTAGCAAGTGTGTACAATTTATGACGTTACATTTAGCCCCCACTTTAGCGGTCATATGAGTACTACATGCATATGCAAGCTAAAGTACAGGAAAGTAAACATTATTTGAAAAAAGGATATATCCATAAGTCCGTCGAACGAAGCCCCCAGCGGTATCTGCAGTACATAGTTAGGAACCGCACCCTACAAAACACACGTTAGATCACAAAATCACCTAATGCTTACTAAGGAAAGTGATGAAATTTGCGAGTAGCTATATGCCCCCCCCTGTTTCGGCTTGCTTATTAGGGAGGTGAAACAGGGTAGCATGTTTACTGACGACAAATTGTGTGAGAGATTATTGATGATAGATGTTCACTAAAGAGGCTTCATCAGAGCACATTTTGGAATATCAAGAGAGTAAGGGAACGAAAATATGATTCCTACGCAAAAAGCGGTTTGAAAATCGCATTTCCCAAACTCAAGTTATGATGAAACGAGTGATAGAGGAGAATTAGGGTTTTGAAAGTAAAGGTAAAGGAATGAAAGTATAAAGCTTGAAAGTGACTATTGCATTTGTCACTTTGTTGATTTCTGAGTATTGTTCATTGCAGCGGAGCCCACATAGCCATCATCATGCCTTCACGACGATCGGAGCATCCCACGAGGATGGAGATCATGCGAGAGGTCGTGATCAGTGACGAGCCACTGGACGAGGTGAGTTGACTGAACTTTGACTTTGACTTTCTGCATTTCTGTTGACTTTGAGTTTCTGTGTTCGAATGCGGGCCCTAGATTCTGACCCTGGGTCCCACCCAGGGTGCCATGGTCCTATCAGGGCACCATGGTCCCTGTGGGGCACCATGGTCCTCTCAGGGCGCCATGGTCCTCTCAGGGTGCCATGGTCCCAATCAGAACTTGGCGAGGGATGCTAGGGTTAGCTTTCGATGTTCGATAGCTTTCGTTTTTGGCATAGATGATTGTGATGATTGAGTACTGATTACACTGATGTTTTTGTATCGCAGGGTCTCCCATACATGAGAGAGCACACTGCGGGGCAGATTCTTCGCAATCTGTGAGATCAGATTCCCCGGCTGACTTAGGCAGAGAGAGATACATTGTCTATAGTAGGTTTGTGGTCTATGATCCTTATGCCAGCCATTCGATTCCATCCTGTGATGCTGATGTCGCTTATGGAGCGATGGGATCCTGACACATGTACATTCCAGCTTCCAGTAGGGGAGATGACAGTGACACTTGAGGATGTGTACCGCATACTTCGCCTACCGATCAGAGGAGCTACCGTGACATATGCGATCGATCGGTCAGCAGAGGATCATTAGAGGGAGCAAGTATACTGTATAGGGAGAGTCATGCCGAGTGAGACGAGAGGTCGCATCATGGTCAGCTGGCTCTTACATCCTACCGGAGAGGTGCCCCTCATGAGACGTCTTATGATTATCATCATTGCACTAGTTGTCTGCCCTAATGGGCGAGGTATGCACATGCATGGGGGTCTCACATGGTGCATTAGGGCTATGGAGAGACATAGGAGAGTATACACCTGGGATCGGAGTATGCTTGCACATCTCTATCACGACCTCGAGGAGTATGTTTTTGGACAGGGTTGCAGCTTGATGACATGCACACTCCTTCAGGTGTGGATATTTGAGCACTTCACATGCACCAGGCCTGTCGGCTATCCGATGAGTGCGGCTAGCGAGCGACCCAAGGTGTTTGCCTATCCACTTACCAGCGAGTGGAGATTTGGGGATCTATTACATTGGAGAGTGACATTTGACAGATTGATAGCTGAGGTGACAGTATGGAGACCATATCTGCGGATGCACAGATGGGATGGGATGGAGAGGCAGCTAGCATGCTTATAGAGGAATCGCCTACTGAGAGGACGATACCCACATATCATAGTCCCATTCTACTTTGACCGAGTACGGAGGTAGTTTGGGCTAGAGCAGTGTGTTCCAGCCGATGTACCCATCTACACTCGACACTCGCGAGTCCTTCCCAGACCCAGAGTAGTAGCGAGCCCTACGATAGATGATATCGAGATCACAGATATAGAGGGGTCCGATCATGATGTGGTCACTGATTATGCCGCAGATCCCGAAGCACAGCGCAGGTATCTGTCATGGTTTGTGAGGACATATCCAGGGCCTATTTTTCCACCGAATCACCCGACAGGCCATCCAGGTCCATGGAGACATGGAGACCGAGATAAGGATCCGAGATCCAGATCGGAGGAGCCAGAGGAGGGAGAGGGTCATGAGGAGGCAGGAGATCCTGATCCACCCATAGGAGATCAGCCTAGGGCCGAGGAGGAGGAGGAAGGAGAGGAGGATGACACAGATAGAGATGATGACAAGGATGCGGGCAAGGAGGAGGATGACGAGGAGGAGGAGGATAGAGATGACGAGGAGGAATCAGATGCAGCTCCCCACCATTTTGGGGATGATACCATAGCCTTGGATCCTCCTCATATTCCTCAAAAGGGGGAACACGAGGTGATATGGAGACCTGCACCCATCGTGCACAGATCATTCGAGCGTGGGGAGCCTAGCAGTTCCCAGTCATAGATGCTACCATATCACGATCCCTACTGGCGCGAGGGAGATCCAAGTATAGTAGGTTTATATTGATTGATTAATGTTTTGATGATATAGAATGGTATTAATACAAAATCTTTTCTACTGCTACAGCTAATGTGCAGGAGTGGCACTCCTTGATCCAGCAAGCAGTGATAGATATTTCCACGAGGGCATAGATCCCTAGTTCCTCACAGGTTGCTTATAGGCCTCAGGGGAACGTGGGTCGGCATGAGGACTTATTTTCCCCATTTTGAGTACAGGTGGAAATATGGAGGGAGAGAGAGAGAGTTCTATCAGAGAACCTTCAGCAGGCACAGCGTGACCTAGTAGCAGCTCAGGCCGAGGCTACCTTGTATCGCACGATCCTTATGGATAGGGATCGTAGGAGTTCCTCTCGGAGTCATTCACGGTCTATATCACGCTATACACCTATGGGTCCACCTTCACGGCCGGATTAGGAGGGAGCGTCTAGTCATCACTCTCCAACCACTAGCCCTAGGGATAGGAGATGATCTCATGATGTAGGATAGGTCACATTTTGGATGTATAGTGACCTACTTTTGTATCATACGAGTCACATATATATATATATACACATGCTTCTCTTTGTCTCAAACGTGTTATCTTTTAATGCCTAAAACAACGTATGTTTTGCTTAAAGTTAATACATTTGGTAGATGTACATGTATGTTCTGAATTTAATTTCCATGTGATTGATTTCTCAATGCTCCATGATTAAATTGATACATGTGTGACTTAATTAAAAAAATTTAATCAAGTACTACATTGATGATAGGGAAGAAATATGTGTTAAGCCTAAGAATCATATAAGTAATGTGATTTAATTTAAACACAACATGATACAATTCTACTTAACACATAAAGACATTATATAATATGCCAACATAATGAAAATGTAAATCTTTTACAATTTACATAAATGAATTCAAGACAAACTAGAGAGTAAAGAAACACGCTTGTCAGGAACAAAGCAATATAGATTAAACAACATATCATTTAATTCTAATTGCTCTAACAAAGATATGCTAACATATTATCCAATTTTGAAGAAGTGAAAAGGAAATAGATGAATGATAAGGAATGAGGAATTAAGCATAGTATCTATGTAAGTGCATAGCGTTTATAGGTTCTTTAAGAGGCGTACCATCTACATCCGCTATTTTGTAAGCACCTGATCCATAATCTTCAATAACAATATACGGTCCGAGCCAATTAGGACTAAATTTTCCTTTTTCTTCAGGTAAGGCATTCACATTGCGCTGATTCTCATAGAGAACTAAGTCACCTACTGAGAAGGAACGTTGAATAAACTTATCATTATAGCTTCGTTGTAGAGTTTTGTGATACACTTGAATATGCTCAAGAGCATTTATACGCTGCTCATCAAGCATCTCAAGCTGTTGAAGTCTTTGCTCTCTATAAGAGTCATCATCTACTATACCTTTGAGAGAAACTCTAAGTGATGGAATCTCTAATTCTAAAGGCATAATAGCATCAGCACCATAAACAAGATTATAAGGGGTAGTTCCGGTAGCAATTCGTACACTCGTTCGGTAGGCCCAAAGAGCATAGATTAGCTGAGTACTCCAATCCTTACCATGCTTATTCACGGTTTTGCGAAGAATTTGTTCAATTATCTTATTGGATGATTCGGCTTGACCATTTGATTGAGGATAGTATGGTGTAGAAAATCGATGTTTGATATGATATTTCTCAAGGAGTTTCTTCACGTGTTTGTTCTTAAATGATGTCCCATTATCTGAGATTATAGTGGAAGGTATCCCGAATCGAGAAATAATGTTTTCTAGAAGAAATCGACAAATCACGTCAGCAGTAGTAGAGCGAAGAGGAACAACTTCTACCCACTTTGTAAAGTAATCTGTTGCGGTTATAATGAAAGTATGTCCTTGAGATGAAGGAGGAGAGATTTTACTGATGAGATCCAGCCCCCATGCAGAGAAAGGCCAAGAGGCTACCTAAGAACGGAGTTCTTGGGCAGGAGCATGAATCAGATTATTGTGTTGTTGACATTGATGACATTTCTTAACAAATGAAAAAGAATCCTTCTGCATAGTTTGCCAATAATATCCCATACGAAGCAATCTTTGAACCAAGGATTTGCCTCCAAAATGCCCCCCACAGGCACCTGAATGTGCCTCTTCAAGAGCAACAGGGATTTTCGATTTGTTATGACAACGAAGGAGAAGACCGTTATAACCCCTTCGGTAAAGAACATTATAAAGAATGATATATCTAGCAGACAACTTGCGGATTCTAGCCCTAGTGTTTCTATTGGTGGAATCAGGAAAGGTACCATCGGTCAAGTATCTTACGATATGTGAATACCAGTCATCTGAGTCTATAAAGTCGCAACATGTCACCAAGCTAGAATTATCTACAATAGCTGGAGAAATAAGGTTGTGAATAACAAATTTAAGATCAACCATAGGGTCCTATAAAGATACAAGAGAAGCCACACATGCCATTGCGTCCGCATGTCGATTATCTTTTCGAGGAACAGGTTCCATGGTATAAGAACCGAATTTTTGTAACAAAGAGATAGCAAGGTCTTTATATTGTGATAGTTTGTCTTGTCTTGCTTGATATAGTCCTGTTACTTTTCTTATAATTAATTGAGAATCTCCATAAATATGTATGTGCTTTACATTCAGAGCCAAGGCTGCCTTTATTCCTGCTATAAGAGCCTCATACTCGGCAATGTTATTGGTACATAGGAAATTGAGACGATAAGATAAGGGAATGGATTTCTTTGTAGGAGAAATCAGAACAACACCTGCCTCCGATCTCGTACGACACTTAGAGCCATCAAAGTACAGCTCCCAAGTTTCATCTTTCTTTGTACACATAATGAAGTCGTCAGGAAAAGACTCAGGGTTAGGGAAGGAGAAAGGTGAAGGGGCCTCAACTAAGTGATCGGTCAACGCTTGGCCTTTAATTGCTTTTTGTGAAACAAATTTAAGGTCAAATTCGGTTAACATCATAACCCACTTAGCTAGGCGCCCTGATAAATCAGTTTTAGAGAAAAGATGCTTCAGAGGATCAAACTTTACCATGACGTGGACTTCTGAATTCAAAAGATAATGTCTCAATTTCTGAGTCGCAAACACCAAGGCCAAGCATTGTCTTTCTATCACAGAATATCGAGTCTCATAATCGAGTAAGGTTCGACTTATATAATAAACCGGACACTCTTTACCATCTTTATCATGTTGTGCCAATAATGCTGCGAGAGCATGAGAGGAAGCAGCTATATAAAGAAGGAAGGGTTTAGAAAGTTCGCCAAGTTGAAGGATAGGGGGATTAGCCAAAGATACTTTTAAATCTTCAAATGCTTGCTGACAATCTTCATTCCATTGAAAAGTGATATTCTTTTTGAGAAGTTGAGTAAAAGGAAAAGTACGATCCGCAAGTTGTGATACGAACCTACGAATAGCCTGAATCTTTCCTTGTAAGCTTTTGAGTTGAGACACATTTCTAGGAGGTGGCATGTTGACAATAGCATCTATTTTCTTAGTGTCCACCTCAATCCCACGATGCGAAACTATGAATCCTAATAGTTTTCCACTATCCACACCAAAAACACATTTTCGGGGATTCAAGCGCATGTGATATTTACGAATTCTTTCAAAGATTTGACGAAGGATCTTAATATGTTCTATACGGAGAATGGATTTGGCTAAAACATCATCAACATAATCTTCTAAAATCTTATGCATATAATCATGAAAGATAAGGGTCATCGCTCGTTGATAAGTTGCGCCTACGTTTTTAAGTCCAAAAGGCATCATCACCCAACAAAACGTACCCCAAGGAGTGGTGAAAGCAGTTTTGAATTGATCTTGAGGATTAATGAAAATTTGATTGTATCCTGAAAAACCGTCCATGAAGGATAACAAAGCATGTCCTGCTGTAGAATCAACTATCATGTCAATGTTTGGGAGAGGGAAATCATCTTTTAAAGAAGCCTTATTTAAATCTCGAAAGTCGGTACACATTCTTATCTTATTATCTGATTTAGCCACAGCGACAATATTCGAAATCCACGGGGAATAATCAATAGGGCGGATAAATCCAGCCTCCAATAATTTTTCAATCTCAGCCTTAACAAGCAAAGCTACCTTAGGATTCATTTTTTGAATCTTTTGTTTCACAGGCTTAGCATCGGGAACTAAGACAATATTATGAGTAACAATCTTAGGATCTATACTAGGCATGTCAGAATATGTCCAAGCAAAGATCTCAGGGAATTCATGCAATAAATCTGCATATTGTTTTTGTTCTTCTTCATCCGAACATTTCCCAATTCTAATAACTTTTTCTTCATTGCAAGGATCCATCTTAACATCAATGGTGTCACTTATAAGAAGATTAATTTGTTGAGGAGTATCCTTTAACTAAGGGAATTCTTTCACAATCTCATCATTATCAATCTCTTTTCCAAAATAAGCTTCAGTGTTCAAACAATAAGGAAGTCCCCTATTGTGATGATAACGAGGGAGAGTATCATATGCTCCTAAAAACTCAGCTAAAGCATCGTCGGTAGGAAAGACATCCAAAGTGTAGGCACATGAAGGATCCCCATCAATATACTTAGGGTGTCTCATTGGTAGAGATGTAGAAATAGTATTAACACTAATACATGGTCTCTTAGAAGCTTTAGTGCGCTTGTAAGGATTAAAACCAAGTCTAAAGGTCACATCATAAAGATTATTCTCTAGAGGAACCTTTATCCCTTGTTCGTGAGCACCACAACCATTTCCATGATACACATGCTTAGCTAGAATATGAAAACCACGGCCATAACGATCAGCCATTTCAGAAAGAGAAGGTGGTTTTTCATAAGACAAAGAATCAAATCCTTCAGAATTAGAGGTTTGAGGAGAAGAAGTTTGAGAGGCGGCCACAAAATTATTGCTCATAGGTTCAGGTAAGATTGATTGATTTTTAGTCTCTTCCTTCTTTTCAACTTTAAGCTCTCTAGAAGGGACCCTATACTCACCTACAAAGGTGGGATTAAAATCAAGAGATCCCTAGTCGTCTTCTACGAGAACCTTTTCAGGATCAAGAGCCTTTTCATGTGTCGATTCAAGTTGAGAAGAATCTTTTTCAGGAACTTCAGGCTCATCCAAAGAACTTTGATTATCAGAGGGTGATGATTCATCCATAGGTAAAGAGTCATCACTAGAAGAGGAAGGCTTAGAAGAACTCCCTTTGGAAGTAGATGTTTGCAAACAAGCTTGAAACTTAGTATCACCTATCAAGGTATATGTCTTATTGTTATAGATAAATTTAACTTGTCTATGCAATGTAGAGGGGACAGCTTGCATACTGTGAATCCAAGGTCTCCCTAATAACAAGTTGTATGTTAGATTTCCTGACATAACATGGATAGGAGTAGGCAAAGTAACAGGTCCCACCGTGATGGGTAAGGTGATAATACCTAATGAAGACATAGCCACATTATCAAAGCCTCGAATGGGACGAGAGTCAGGCTCAATAAGGGATGTATCCACATTCATCTTATGCAATAGATTAATGCTACACACATTAAGGCCAAAGCCATTATCTACCAGTGCTCGTCTTATAGCAGTGTCTTTTATGATAACCACAATCATCAAGGGATCATATTGATGTTGAATTTCACTAGTAGGCAACTCGTCTTGAGTAAACACAATTTGAGCTTTAGGATTCATCGCAGAGTTAACTAAAGATACTATATTGCTAGATGCATTAGGTGGAGGAACATTCAAATCTTTCAAGGCATCTTGTAACATTCCATGATAAGCAGAGGAAGTTTGGATCAAATCCCAAAGGGAAATCTTAGCAGGGGTAGCTTTAAGTTGTTCTATGAGATCATATTCCTTGCCAAGAACTTGTGAAATACGTGGAGCTTGCGGAAGGGTTGGTTGAGGATTAGGAAGAGAAACTAGAGTTACAGGAGGAGGATAAGGCTGCCTATTATTTCTAGTATGATAAGTATGGGCAACCGCATGATAACTCTCTCTGGTTAATTGCTTGGCATAACTATAAGGACTTATAGGTTTCCTTCCTTGCACAGTGATGATAGGTTTATTCGGAGTAAGAAAGGAATCATGACCATACCCTCCTTGGACAGTAAGGAGAGGTGATTTAGGAGAAGGATAAGCACCTTGGACTTCAAGGAGAGGCTCATTATGCTCATTCAGGTTTATCATGTTAACTAATTTAGAAGTTTTGTTCTTGTTTAAAGATTTTGATAAAGCCACAAAGTCATCAAGAGCATCATCCAACAAAGCATGATCATATCGATTAAAAGGTTTATCTTTTGATTCAAAAGGAGACATCTCTTCATAGAGGGGTCCATTGAAAACAACCATGTTACTAGATTCAGTGGAAGAGTTGATAGAAATGTACCCTTGAGAGGAATCATTCAACTTATCTTTCTCATCACAACGAAATGGCATAGTAACAAGGTTTATGAGTCTTTGGTAAAATGAAGGTTTGGTATCTTTAGGGTTCAAAAAATCATCTAAAGCTTCATCTAATTCATCTTGGCTATACTCATAATCAACATAATTGCATACATCATCATGGATATGAACATCTTGTAAATAGAAATCTGACATTTTGAAATAATGAAGGCATAAAACTTAAACATACAATGCAAAGAAACAAAGAAACACACCTTTCCCTTTTTTTTTTTCTTTTTTTTTGAAAATGAAACTTAAATGAAACACACTAAATCTAGATCTAGATCTAACAAATGCAATGCAAGAGAAAGCAATAATAAGATTCACGTCGGGTTCACCAAAATGTGTAGGAGAAAAGGCGAGACTAGGCTAACATGTCCTAATCCTACCTTTTGACACACATTGTGGAATACGAAATAGCCTAGAGGTATCACACAATTGGCTACTTCTTTTTGTGAAAGAGAGAGCCACGGGCTACCTATTAGGATTTCTATTCCTTTGTTGTAATTGAAAGATAAAATGATGCAAGTTCAATCCCTAACCCCAAAGTGCAAGTATGAACTAATAACAAGATTGCAGAATTGAACTTAAACTATGGAAAGTTGTAAACACAGGGAGAAGACAAGAATGCAAATGCATACCTGGAGTCAAAATCTGAGTAAGAATGTTTGGGACGGGGGCACGGGCGCCACTGTCCTGATTCTGCCCCTGAAACTGCTCCTGAAACTGTTGTTTTGCAACCTGGAAAGCTGTCCAAACTACTGAAAACTTGTTGTCTGACAGGGGGACCAGGGCGCCCAGCGCCTTTGTCCCAGGGACCAGGGCACCCAGCGCCCCTGTCTTGGCAGGACTAGGGTGCCCCACGCCCCTGTCCTGGTCTTCTGTTCTGAAACTTGGTGTATGGTTCGGTCTCCGTCTGCTTCTCCCGGATCTGCAACTTGCGGTGTCGTCTGAATCCCGAAATCTGCACTTATATCTGAAAAGGTGTTTTGGACGGCTATATAGGGTTTTGCCTTAGTCAAACCCCCCCTTTGGTGATTTCCACCTCCACGAATAGCCAAGTTGTATTGTAAAAGTAATGTGTGTGCAGATCTTGTGTGTGTGCAAGATCCTAAAATGCAAGTAAGCAAACTAGAGCAACCTAGAAAGTAAACCCTAATTGCTTGTAAATGATAATGTAAATGCTCCAAATCAAGATGCAAAGTGATCTAAAGCATGTACGCAAGTGATATAATGAAGCTTATGCAAAGACATGAAAACAATATGAAATCATACCCAACCCCAAGGGAGGGGTACAAGCCAATCTTCAGTCGTTGATCCCCTATTACTCTTCAATGTCTTCCAAGACCTAAGTGGATGAATGAAATTGATGAATGCTTGATGGATGAATGTTGAATGTTGCTGAAGTCTTTAAAGATCTGCTCTTTTACTGCATATGAGGTTCCTGAAACCAAAAATCCGGATCCTTTCAAATGAAGAAAGAGAGCTCTTATGTATGAAACCCTAGGTCCTAATTCCAACTTTTGGCTGACCTAGAGATTGAATCTCCCCCCAATTTCTTGGGGTTAAGCTTTATTTTATGATTGGATCGTGCTCCTAAAATTTCGGGAAAAATGTCCGGGACCGTGTGCACTCTGGGCGCCACGGTCCCCACAACTTTTCACCAAATTTTCAAGGCCGTCGGATATGATGATTTTAGAGCGAATCCCAAAGTTACAGGTGATTTCGAGATGTTTTGACCCCCAAAATCAAGCCCCCAAGCTCAGAATAGGACCTAATTAGGGTTTTTGATTAAATGATGTATTGGAGGAATAAAATGAAAGGGGCACACTTTAATGAAAAGGGCCCAACTTTATGATGTGGAAGATGATGAAATAGAACCTTAGACCTAATTAATTTGATTAATTAAGTGCTAAAGGGGAAATGCAATGCAAAATGCCAAATGCGCCAAGGCGGGTGCTAAACTAGGTGTGAAATTGTACTGCTTTAGCAAGTGCGTACAATTTATGACGTTACACTATTCTCCTTAGGTTTTCCACCAAATTGTGATTACGACCTTTCATACATTGATATTGCTATTCAACATCAATTGAATCTAATTTTATCATTTTGACATCAATGACAACTCCTTCACACCTTTGACATCAATGACAATATTTCCAACATTCTCCTCCTTTGTCATTGATGACAACATATTCTTTCTCATCTCTTCTAAATCCCCCCCTTTCTATTTCTCTAACTCTTAGACATCAATGGAAAAGGGATGTCCATTAATTTTTTTCTTACAAATGAGTCATTGGAAACATATATTCTCATACTTACATTCAACACAATAAGAATATGCTTCTCCCCCTATCAAAGATTCTCTAATGTTCCCCCTTGTTATTTAATGCTTCTCTTTCTTGAGTATTTTTCTTCTTCTCAGATCTTAAAAAATAATCAAGAACTTGTTCTATTATGTATGCATCTTACAAGATGGAAAGTTTCACAAAGAATCTCCCCCTTTTTGTAATGCTTCTTGACATTGATAGCATCAATCCCTATTCTTGTAACTCTCCAAACTTTTCAATCTTATCATGAGAATGTGATCGCATGCTTCATGTGTATGGTTAGAGGTATGCATCCTCTCATCTTGAACATTTCCAACCAATTATGTATATATCAAGTTATTGCTATTCCTTGATACCAATATTTTATGATACCAATTCATTTTTATTATTAGTATGAATTTATTTTAGTAGATCAATCAATTATTTGACCATACCCTTATTCCTATTCATCAATAACATCTTTAAAATGATTTATATTCCTCCTTTTTGTTCTTCATAAGAGCCTTCGTGTAGTTTCTTTCTTTTCCATCTTCTCTTTGTGAAGAGTCTGCATCCTTAGAGCTGGTAGGCTCTTTTGAATGATCTTTACTAAAACCAAGATTAGTTTTGATATGAATAGATCTTTGAAAGTTGATAAGTTCATTCAATTGTTTGGAGCTTTTATCAAGCTTTAAACATTGATCTAATTCTTTCATTGTGTTTCCCAATTCATTTCTTAAGGAGTCAACTTCAAGTTTTAATCTATCACAATCTAATTCCTTTTCCTTGAATCGATCTCTCATTACATCCTTAGTTCGTTTGGCCTCTTCTAGTTGTACTTTCAAATATTCAATTATTTCATTTGATTCTTCTTGAGTTTTACAAATTTTTTGAATTTGTACATTTTGTTTTGCAATCCTTTTCTTGATCTTTTCATTTTCCTTGTAAGCATAATGAAGTTCTTCCATGAGATCGACATCATCTTCTTCACTACATGCTACTTCTTCTTCTTCTTCTTCTTCTTCTTCTTCTTCTTCTTCTTCTTCTTCTTCTTCTTCTTCTTCTTCTTCTTCTTCTTCTTCATATGTCATGGATCCTTCTTTGAGTTTTTCACCAAAATGGGCTTCTTTTGCATTTGATTCATTGCTCGAGCTATTGCTTAGACTGTCTTCTTCTAGCTCTATTTCAAGATTCTCTTCCTCTTTTATCTTCTCCTTTATTTCACTCACAAGGTCATCTCCATTTGTCACAACATCATTTTCTATTGCCATGTGTATTCCAAGTGTCACATCTTCACATTTGTTGGCTCCTATAGATATTATCACATGCAATTAGATATTATCACATGCAATTAGATATTATCACATGCAATTGGTGCATTGCCATCAATACTCTGCTTGGTATTACCTTTTCCTTTATTTCCTTTTCTTTTTCCCATATGTGCTTATATGATCTACCTTCAAGCAGTTAGGCTTTATAGAAGGAATCCGCTCTAATACCAATTGAAGGACACATAGTTATACTGAGAGGCGAGGAGGGGTGAATTAGTATATCAATAAGTTTTACCAATTTAAACTTCATCAATCACAATAACATTATTTTTAACTTTCAAAAATCATGCACTTAAGTAGAAAACAATAACAAAATGTTTACGTGGAAACCCTAATGGGAAAAACCACGACAAATTAATGCTTTTATATACTTCTTCTTTTACGATGTTTATAAGCACCAACCTACTAGAGGCACCAACCCCTAAGATTGTTTGTGAGCACCAGCCCACTGGAAGCACCAACTCCCACTTCTGAATTTGTAGTCACCAACTCCCACAACTGAACACCAACTTAGCAAGAGACACCAATATCTTATTAGCAAGCGCCAACCTACAAACTCTTCGATGGATGATATTGTTCTCCATTCCTACTAATTTGATTGAAACTTCTAGTCTTTGACTGATGTGTATCTTTCCTTACAAACCTGATCCAAGCTTATTATTTCTTCACAAATCTGATCACAACTCAAGCAATAAACTTTCCTCACTAATCTCTATCATGCACTTCTTTTTTTCACAAATCTGATGACTATCATGTACTTCTTTTTTTCACAAATCTGATGACTATCATGTACTTCTTGTTTTCACAAATTTCTTCATTCACAAACCTCTTATAATCAACTACATGTATGTGTAATTTTTGTCTTCGAGGAGCATACACATGACCATACACTTGCATATATCCTCTTCTAAATTTGGTGCAATATCTTCATCAATCAGTCCTCTATAATCTAGTATAACATAGGATTTCAAATAACATATACATAGTAACTCACTTCATATCACACTTTACCTTACTCTCAAATGAATTTGGATATGCCTTATATATAACTTTATATTCAAAGGACATACTCCTTTTGATGGAGGAGACATGTCTTTATATTTTTAATTGAAGCTTTTCAAAAAATTGCACCCTTCTATACTAAATCCAATCTCGCTTTATTGATTAGTTTGTGCCAATTCAAACATCGCAACTTTAGACTATTAATACATTGATTATATGAAATCGCACCCTTTCCTCTATTAACAAGGGCTGCAGGGCTGCGTAGTTCCTGTCGAGTACTGCAAAGGTGGTTGTGTAGTAGTTTTGTTTTAAAAAGCGTAGCCTTGAAGGTTTGTTCATGCATATAACTATCTGAAACAAAAATATGAGCCATTTCCTGAGCCTTTGGTGTACACGGCTATGAATAGTTTTGCAACGTGTTAAATGGAAGCAGTCATTATTTCACAATAAAACTGAACATAATCAAATCACTAATGACAAATTTAAGGAAACTTCAAAATCTTAGCGAACAATTATCAAACACTAAATCTTGTTCATACGGTATTAAATATTTATTTCCATGTCGAAAGGCTTATTATGGACCTCGGTTTGAAAATGTAGCTTATTATGGACCTCGGTTTGAAAATGTAGCACGGGCTTAGGTTCATTGAATTTGGTTTAGAATGAATGGTTGTAGCCTGTAACTATATTCTACTCTACAATCATGGACTAGTATGATATGTAAGCAAATACTTGTATCTGTAGAAGTTAATGTGCAAAGCCTCTAACACTAATTTCAAGAGCTTTCATGAGTAGTGGCATTGGAAAGAGCAAAAACCAGTGTGTTGATTCATAAATGTGTATTTGTTTGTCATATATACATAATTATCTATGAAGCTTTAAATAA
The DNA here is from genome assembly GCF_030272615.1 of Cryptomeria japonica. Classification (NCBI taxonomy): domain Eukaryota; kingdom Viridiplantae; phylum Streptophyta; class Pinopsida; order Cupressales; family Cupressaceae; genus Cryptomeria; species Cryptomeria japonica. The sequence goes on along the minus strand of NC_081405.1, from coordinate 682,322,946 downwards.
GTCCATTCCATCTTCCCCTACAATAGGAGCCAATCTGACTAAATATTAGCCACCATTAGCATGCCCATGTCCATGTGAATAAGATTCCCCTGGACCCACAAAATTTGTCCAAGGTGATTATTCTTCCTAGGTTGTGTTTTGGAATATTTGTAACCTGCAATACTTGTCCAGGGAAATTATACTGTCCAGGACTTGAGGGATGTGGTTCATGCAAGCCCTTACCTGGTGGTTCCAAGAGGAAAGCATATTGAAATTTCTGTGTAACTAAAACTATGCCTTCCACAAAAATTATTGCGGTTCCTCCTATCTACCGGCTTGCAAGATTGTGGGCCTATTGACAGATAATTATATTTAAAATAACAATGATCCATAAGTAAATTGCAATCTGATATAAAACAAATGCACATTTATTCTGTCCAGGACTTGAGGTGTGTGAATCATGCAAGCCCTTATTCAGTAGTCCCATTGAGGAGTGTGTAACTAAACTATGGTTCCATAGAAATTACCGCATTTCTTCATATCAAGAGGTTTTCCAGGATTGTGGACATATTGACAAATAATTATTTTTAAAATAACAATTATCCATAAGTAAATTGTGATCTGATACAGAACGAATACACATTCCCTGCAACACCTGTTAACCTATTGCTCCACCTACAGTATTTTGAAATTTAAAAAAACAAACATGATTGAACCTCTCCCCTCCACCTACAGTATTTTGAAATTTAAAAAAACAAACATGATTGAACCTCTCCCCTCCACTGCCTCTGTCTTTCTTCCCCTAAGTTTAATAAAAGGGCATCCTTGCCTCTGTCTTTCTTCCCCTAAGTTTAATAAAAGGGCATCCTTGTTAATGAAATACAAGCCCAAGGAATTTTATGCTTTCTTCCCCTAAATTTAATAAAAGGGCATCCTTGTTAATGAAATACAAGCCCAAGGAATTTTATGCTTTCTTTCATGTTTCAGACTCCTCATTGTCATATATGTTTCCCTTTTTATTTGAACACCTCCTCATTGTCATATATGTTTCCCTTTTTATTTGAACACCTTACCATGTTTCAGACTCCTCAGACTCCTCATTGTCATATATGTTTCCCTTTTTATTTGAACACCTTACCGTCTTGAATACAAATCTTGCATTCCAACTAACTTAGCATTCCAACTAACTTAGCACCTATACTGCGTTTTAGCATTTAAATTTAAGTATGAATAAAAGAAATTTCACATGTGTTGCTGAATTATTAGGCATGAAATAACAGAACCAAAGTTATGTAATCACCTTCTATTTAATAATTTAACTAAATGATTTAGCTCCTACATCTTTGCAAAAGGCAATTACATGACATCCTAAATACCAGTTCACTGTCTAATTCATAAATAAAATTCAAGAGTAACAAGCAGTCAGGCATTTACTATATTTTACAATAGTACAAATAGGAAAAAGCACTAAATCTATTTATAGACTTTCTAAATTTTATGTGCATAAGTTACAAATACTTTATTTTCGCAATATTGAAAGATTTCTATATGACAAGCTAGAACATAACAAGTCATCAGATGGACAACCACACTGTTCTCATTCCAAATTACTGTCCCAATATGGAGAAAAATAGATTAATAGTTAGAACTGAGAACCAAGCATCAGAACCGAAAATGAAAATTGACAGATTTTCAAAAAGAAATGCCATTTTCCATAAGTAATCTTTAATTCTTTATAGCTGAGTTTCAGAAGCAAAAGCAATAAATGCATCTGGTTAGTGCTAAGTAGTGGTTGTCTCATCTCAGCCTCTTTTGTGCCCATTCAACATAATCATCCAAAAGCAAAGGCCATGCATCAAATGAATCATAAATATCAAAGGTTGGACAATTGATCTGTATCAAAACTTAAAAAGACATTAACAATCATCATAAATATAAATTATCTAAAAAGTTAAAAACAATCACATGTGCATATCAAGCATACCTTATTAAAAAGGCTTAGAAAACACTGCCAGTGGTCAAGAATAATGGCTTTACAATCCTCCTGGTTCTAAAAACATGAACAAACTTCAGTAAAAAAAAACAACTGCAGACAAATCACAAGAAAAATGAAAGCAAACTTCAAGATACAAGATACAAGATTAAAAACGATGCATTGAAATAATGTTACTTCAGTCAAAAAGCAGACTGGAGACAAATCACATGAAATAATGCATTGAAATAATGTTACTTCAGTCAAAAAGCAGACTGGAGACAAATCACATGAAATATGAAAGCAAACTTCAAGATACAAGATGAAAAGTAATGCATTTCAAATAATGTTATTGAGCTTTGACGTGCTCTCTGTATTTGAGAGACGCCCAGCTTTAGCAACTCACACAGACACTTTCTATGTCCAGATATTTTTGTCCATCTTCTGTATGATAAAACATGTTGCAAAAAGGTTATGAAAACAAAGAAAACTAAACTGAATATTTGAATGAGATGAGACACTGAAAAATTAGGAAGTAAATACCTGTCAAACAGTACTGGAAAGAGCAAGTATAAAAGTCCCAGAAGTTTTGGGAACGCATAACCTTAACAATGTTCAATACAGTAAAATAATCAGAGTGGGAACAAAAGATATTACTCCACTTAAGGAATGGGCCAGATTCAACATTTTCACATGCCTATATATATGACTTCCTATGTGATCTCATATACATATTTGACATTCTTGGAAGGTTTGTAAATTCAGAAAGAGTTTCTTAAACACAAAACCCCTTCACCTCTTGCTCTAATGCAGGAAGTGAATTCTTCAACTTATCAATGGTATTGACTTTCAATGATTGAAGGCCTCTGTGCCACTCCTCCTGTAGCAAGACAAACAATAAGATATAATTTGGAAAGGCTTGTAAAGAATAACTACAGTTGACATATGCATGTACATGGTAGTATACTTAATCAAATAGAAAACATACCAAAGCAAAATATCCCTGCCGTGCAGCTCGCATCTTCTTGAAAAATATAAACTTTGCTCATCAGAATTCAGATGCCAAATATTATTAAAATTACAACATTGGTAAATCCAAATACATTTGTCTTACCAAGCAAGCATTAGGAGTTTGACATCCATTATCTCAATTTTTAGATCCGTACATGGTAGTATACTTAATCAAATAGAAAACATACCAAAGTAAAATATCCCTGCCGTGCAGCTCGCATCTTCCTGAAAATATAAACTTTGCTCATCAGAATTCAGATGCCAAATATCATTAAAATTACAACAATGGTAAATACAAATACATTTGTCTTACCAAGCAAGCATTAGGAGTTTGACATCCATTATCTCAACTTTCAGATCCGTGCACAATCATCCTATTGTTCCAGGGCTGCTATCCATGTTTCAAAAGTCAGATTATTTAAAGAAACATTAATGATACAATGCATGTTACTAAATGCAAGCTTAAGACCTGTTCACGTGTTGATCTCTAACAATAAGAAATTTGTTGAAGGTAACAACATAATAAGGTCTATGGGATTATAAGGTGCTATCTCATCAGCAGACCCAAGAAAGGATAGGATAGCAAATGGGGAGGAAAATGGTGATCTGGAAGAGCTTATAGCATTTGTTTAACTCAACAGTTCTAAGGCCCAATTGATACTGTATGATGATTATTTTTGGTTTGATTAGATATAGCATGTATGTCTTATTAGTATTTCAAAAACAGTTATGTGCCATTATGCACATACGATTAAGGTAGAAATGTCACGATTAGGATAAAATGGTCAGAAATAAATTGCAAATTGATTGTTCTTTCTTGTGTAAGCAGAATTGTCAATATACAAACCCAAGAAGGCTATATGATCTACAAAGCAAACTAGCAGATACAGATTGAGGCCCGCAGAGTAGATTTAAAAGAAAGGCATACTCACCTTGGGCAGAAGCCAAACCATGCATATTGGTCTCTTAATTTGTTGAAGTGCTCTAGGGGTTTGGCCGCAGTCCCTGAAAGTATAAACCTTGTTTGAATGCTCTCGATTCTTGGCCACTGTCATTGAAAGTTTATTTGAAACGTATTTGCCCTTTTTCTTCGATGCTCTATCTTTTAACTTCATACTAGACTGCACATTTGTTTCATAGAAGAAAACATCTGTATGCATTCTTTGCTCCCACGTACTGTTCAAATGTAGGACACTTGTCTTTGAAACACGACGACAATCTGTTATGCACTGCCCAGGACCTCGCAGAATGTGCGTTGTTATACACTGCCCATGACCTCACAGAATGTGTGTTCTCTTGTGTTGGGTTCTGGGAATGTAGAGCCAGCCTTCGTCAACACCAATCACAGACTGGCAAAATAATGCACATCGATATTTTAGGTAAGAAAACTGCAAGTTGCTCATAGCACATAGTGTAATATGAATTTATGCAAGAAATTCTCCCAATTTGATTGGCTGAAAGAAAACAGATTAATCAAGCTTTAAATTTAAGTATACCAATAGTTCCATGCCGGGCAGGAACTAATAATTTTAATTATATTGTTGATTTTGTTTGCAAACAAGACATGTTTATAATGATATTTGTTTGTTTCGTTATTTTTGTAAAATGTATATGCTATCGTTGTTTATATATATATAAACATACATATATACATACACATATATATGTGTATGTATATATACACACATACATATATACATACACATATACATACATATATATACATACACACACATACACACACACACACACATATATATGAATGTATATATGTGTATATATGTGTGTGTGTGTATGTATGTATGTATGTATATACATGTTTGTACATATTTACATACATGTATATATGTACACACCTATAACATTATTATCATATCAATATTATTGATAGATTGTTGTCATCTAGATCGATTTTGTAGTCACCATTGTAAGCGATGAATGATAATCATTATTTTCAAGTAATCATCATATTCTCAATTTCTTTCTTTACTTTATTAACCTTTTAATACAATCGTTATCTTTTATAATAAATTTCACTTCTACTTTGCTCCTTTATTAATAGAGTCAATATCTTTATATTATTGCACCCATAGATATTTTTAACAAATTGCATCTCATAAGCTTGAATTGCTCCTTGACATAAGTTCGTAGAACTTCAATCTGAATTGTTCCTCTTAGTTGCATTTAGCGATGCATTTCTTAACTATAACTATATTTCAGAAGTATTAATTAAATCGACATAATAATCATTGTTTGTCTTTAATATGATTGTTGCATATTAGATCAATGTGTAATCATAAATAAAGTCGACTTATCTCATAATCAAGTTGGTTGTCTTCAAACTGTTCATAAAGTGATTGCATTCTGTGGAATCGTTCTTTCTTAAGTATATTTACTGACTCTTCCTTATCAAAGTGCACCTTTGTATGCACTATGAAGTCGACCACACTGGTGTACATGTATTATGTCGACCACTACCTGAATTCAACATCCATGCTATGTGTATTGTTGTCCATATCATCTCAAACTATGTTGAGCATAAGTTAAACTTCTGACAAAATTAAGGAATCATTATCATTAGTTATTATGTCTTCAACATAAGCTATGCTTTATGCTTTCTCTTATTTCTTTGTCATGAACCTATGATTAATGTTCAAATCTTTAATTTGAACTTATTCTTCTCTATCAATCTCAACTACAATGAGTGATCAAGCTATTCTCCTTATGTATTCTACCAAATAATGATTACAATCTTTTGAATACAATGATAAATTGTTATTTGACATCAATTGAATCAAACTTTCTCATTTTGACATCAATGACAATATTTCCAACAATCTCCCCATTTGTCATTGATGACAACATATTCTTTCTCAACTCTTCTAACTCTCCCCCATTCATTTCTCTCCCTCTTTGACATTAATGGCAAAGGGATATCCATTAAATTTGTGTTCAACAATGAGTCATGAAAAACATTCATTCTCATATTTACATTCAACATAATAAGAATATGTGTCTCCCCCTGTTAGAGATTCTCTAATGCTCCTCTTTCTTGACTATTTTGCATCTTCTAATCCTATCTTCAAAAATAATCAAGAACTTGTTCTACTATAAATGCATCTTACAAAATTGAAAATTTCACAAAGAATCTCCCCCTTTTTGTAATGCTTCTTAACATTGATAGCATCAATCTCTATTCTTGTAACTCTCCCAACTCTTCAAACTTATTATGAGCTCATGATTGCCTAGTTCATGTGCATGGTTAGAGGTACGCATCCTCTCATCTTGAACATTTCCAACCAATTATGTAGATACCAAGTTATTTCTATTCCTTGATACCAATATTTTATGATACCAAATCATTGTTATTCTTAACTTATGATACCAAATCATTGTTATTCTTAACATGAGCAAGTTTTACCAATTTAAACTTTATCAATCACAATAACATTATTTTTAACTTTCAACAATCATGCGCTTAAGAAGAACACAATAATACAATGTTTATGTGGAAAGCCTAATGGGAAAAACCACAAAAAATTAACACTTTTATATATTTCTTCTTTTTCAATGTTTGTAGGCACCAACCCCTAAGATTGTTTGTGAGAACCCATTGGAAGCACCAACTCCCACTTCTAAATTTGTAGGTATCAACCAATTGGAAGCACCAGCACCCACAACTAAGCAACCGATACTTTTTAGGTTCAGTTAGGTTCCTTTCTTGTAATTTTGCTTTGGAGCTTGTAGACAATGTTTTGTTGAGGATATGTAGAAGGGAAAATCATATCATAAATAATTAGAGCCTTTGTCAAAACTTATAATGAAATGGAATATGGATTTAATGGTGAAATTGTTTCCTCTATGATATGTTGATTCTTTTGAAGTTATGAAGCTCAAGCAATTCTTTGTTATTTCAAAATTATGAGTTTATCTTATAATTATATTTTGGTGTTTAACTTTATTCCAAGGGAAAAACTAACATGTTTTTGGATCAAAATATGGGAATGTAACATAGTCATTTAGAATTTAATTGTAGATGTTGTGGGAGATTTGATGTAATGTACTACATTTATTAAGCCCATAGGTTTTATATTTTGCATGAAACAATTGTTCTCGATTTGCTGGACTAGATTCTATAGCCTTGATAAGGCATTGATCAGTGAAGTTTTAAGTAGAATTGCAATGATCTCAATAAAATTATAAAATAAAAAAATAATCTTTAGTTTCATGTTCTATTTTGTTATAGTAGTTTAGGGTTTGGTGTTCCTTGGTTTTGAGAAGAATTAACATCCATGAGATCTAGCTGGGAGTGGATTTTACAATGAAAATGGACTACAAGAAAAGGAATGTACATTTGGCTAAAACAATATTCAAGGGTTTAAAGGTTGCATTGTTATAATATTGTTCAGGATTACCCTCCTTGGTCTGGTAGAGCCAAAAGTGTAGAAGGATAAAGCCTTAGGATTTAACCTTGTTCGTTGGCCATCAACTTGAAAATCCTTAAACATGAGGATAGCTAGCCTTTAGAGGGTTTCAAGGAGCTTGGTGAAAAAACACAAACAATGCCCTCAACATAACTCCCCAAGAAGAAATGCTATCCTTAAATTATTGGAGTGAAACAAGTAATCAAAATTTAGTTGCTCTTCCTTGCTCTCCCACTCTAGACATTTATTTTAAGTTTTAAGTTGTTTTTTTTTATAGAAATCAAAATATAATTCAAATATAATTATTTAACGATAAATAAAATTTTATTAAGACAATAAATATAAATTAAATTTTAATACGGCAATAAATATAAATTAAATGAATTCTATTAAAATCAATTATTATTTCTAATTTCATAAGAAGACTTAAATTATTAAAATAATATATTAACTTAATAAAACTAGTACTTACACCAATTCAGGTGTAATAGTTACGCTGATAGTGAGATATACTTTGAGTTGTATATTAGAGTGCTAAAGAGTCGCAAGAAATGAATATTCACATTTTTAGTAGTAATTGTTTAAAATATAAGTGATTTGATCTTTGACATTTAAAAGAACTTGAATATGAATGTACACAACTTAATTTATACCAATAAATTGTGCAAAATATTTTTGTTATTTGAAATGCTTTTACAATATATGTTTATAATAAATGCAAAAGACGTATTACATTGAATTCATTTGTTGCTATTTGCTCGAAGATGTCGAACAAATGCTTCAACAAATCTATTGATGGACACCCTTATGTTGCAGTCTAAAGATGTGATCATCACAATGATTGGTGTCCCCAAGAACTAATTTATTTGAAAATAATTATTTTTAATATTTTTGATAAATAGTAAATTATATTTTACATTTGAACACTATAATAAACCTTTTGAATTAATATTAGAAACTTGACCTAAAGCGAAATGATACCATTGTTAATAAAAATTCAACTTAATGTAAACCCAAATAAATAAATTTTACTCTCCATAATTAAGAAAAGGTTTATGGTCCCACTACAATATCACTAAATCAAACCAAACTCGATGGTGAATTAAAAAATACCATATTAACCTATATATAAAAGTTAATATGGTATTTTTTTATACCATATTAGAAGATGGGATTAATTTTGTTTGAGCCAAAGTTTTTTCATGTACTTGAATCTAGTGCATTACTATTCAAAGATAAATTTCTACAGTCTACGTTGCATTTTGGAAGTCTTTGGCCATAACACTATAATCATATTATATTTTTCTATCAAATCCACTAATTAATTGATTATGGAATTGTAGCCTATCTAATTAATTGAAATATACCTATAATACCTTGATTAGCTTACTACCTTCATATAATTATATGGCTCAATATTTTAGGTTTTTTTTTACTTTCACCTATCTATTTTTCATTAAATTTAGATGTCCTTATCAAAATTTCATTATTTTTTTTGCTAACTCCTTATCAAAGACATTGGGAGTAATATAATGATACTCTTTAATGGAGGTCATGGCTATTATTCTCATGTCCAAAATTTCAATGTTACAATTGTAACACATTTTTTTTATGGGACCTCTCTAAAGACTGATATTATTTAAGAAAAGATTTTAATTAATTATATAACATATTTTATATTTCTTATAACATATTTTATATTTCTTCATGGAACCACTGCTTAAAAATCAATCTTGAAATAACTCCATAAGACCCCAATCTTACAAATATTATTTCTCAATCTAGTAACTTTTCTATTATTAAAATTGATAAATTATTAAGCAATTTATATTATTTAAAAAATTATTAAATAAAAAACTCAAAAATATTTATTTTAAACAATTTAAATATCTCACAAAATTTTGAGAGTTAAATAAATTAAAAGAAATAGTTTTTAAATTATGTTGTTTTAGATACGTTCACATTCTTTGACTTTTTAATAAATTTTAAAATTGACCTAAAAACTATGTATTTAACTTTTTTATTACTATGTATTAACATTATTTTAAAGTTTTTAATAAATTAGAAAAAATATCTATGAGAGATGCAAATGATCAAAAAATTTATATAATTTGTTTATTTTGCTAAGTCTTGCTTAACTGAAAATTTGTACAAAATGCCACTACAATAATTTATCTCTTTTATATTATTTTATCAAAAACTTACATCTCTCTTAACTTCACTTATTTATGTCATTAATGACCACTCTTGATAACTTTACTCAATAACCTACTATACCTCTTTTAATTTAAATCCTAGTTTCATTTCACAATCTATTACCTATTTATCTTTTGCAACTTTGAAGATAGGTCTTCTATTAGTTTAAAACCCTAGTTTTATTTGATAATATGTTATTTATCCATTTCTGCAAAATTGAAGATAGGTCAATTTTTTAGGTTAAGTATTGTTTATAAAACAAACCAAAAGCAAAGACCCATTGCAATTCACAACATTTTAAAGATCTTTGAATGTCTATTTAAAGAATTCATAACAATTCAATGAGCCACTATTCACACATCCTCCTAAATTACTGCATACATAGTTGTTTTTACACTTCTATTAAACAAAAAATGTCTTATTTTTAATACTTCAATCTTCCAAACTAAGAAACAACATTTCATATAAAAGCATAACACAAAACCATTAAACAAAAAATAATTTCAAACCTTAAGCAAGAAAAGATTAGGCATGCCAAACCCTAAGCCAAAGTAGAAAATAAATCCAAGTCCATTGTGTAAGTTGTGTCAATCAAAACCTATTGAGATATAAATAGCATCAATAAATTTTAATGTATGAGTACTTTCAGTTTAGTTTATAATCAATAAGAAAAAAATATTATCAAGTAAATGTGAAGTGCGTTTAGTCTATTGAAGTGGAACTCCTAAAATAAATTCAACAACATAAGAAGCAATAAAATCTTAAATAAGGTAAAATTTGACTGACATAGTTGTAGAATGAAGTTCTAAATTGGGCATAGAGTATTTAAATTTCATAATGTATGTAACGTTCTATACTAATTATCTCAATTCTTGAGAGAGAGAGAGTAGGTGAGATGGAGTGAATAAAAGAAACATAGAGATAATGATATATAGATAGAGAGATAGAGAGAGAGAGAGAGAGAGAGAGAGTAGGTGAGATGGAGTGAATAAAAGAAACGTAGAGATAATGATATATAGATAGAGAGAGGGAGAGGTAGAGATGAGAATATAGAGATAGAGGGAGAAAGAAAGAGATAAAGGAGATAATAGAGATGAAGAGAGAGGGTGGGAAATAGAGATAGAGATAGAGATAGGAAGGGAGAAACAAGGAGTGTGTGTGAAAGTATGAGAGATATTGAGATAGAGATGGGGAGGAGTAACAAGGAGCGTGTGAGAAATATGTAGAGAGATAGATAGAGGATAGAGAAATAAAGAGATATAAAAAGAGGGAGTAACACACACACACACACACACACACACACACACATGCACAAAGAGGTAAAGAGTGATGGAAAGATAATATAATTGTTCTACAATAAATTAAAAAAAAATTTGTTCATCTGTAGTTGAAGTGGTATAGTTGCTTTTGATTAGATCATACCAGCGAAACCACATTTTTGAGTGCCTCATCTTCAGATATGTTTGGCAATTATTACACCCTTATATCCCCTTGTGTCGTCTATCTCGATCAACCATACTTAGGCAACACCTTATTTCTCCAATATCTAGGATTGCCAGTTGAGACTCCTTATCTCTCCATGGGACAACGTGCTCTCCTTACCTCTCCACTGGTTCTAACACAAAAGTTGGCACTCCACTACGTTGGGCTAGCCGACCACATCTTCTCTCTCCCTGAGCACCAATGATGGCATCCCTCCTCTCCTGCTCGATTGTGGCCACCATGAACTTGGGGCGCTCTACCTCTTGTTGCGCCAGGTCTACTTCACCTCCTTGGGGTGCGGAGCTACTTTGTAAGCAGTTGATCGACTGCGCCACTACTGCCTTGAGCACTCCTCCATGCAGAGGATTAGTGTGAGTTGAACTCACGAGCTTCTCAATGGGAGGCTCGTGACTTAACTATCACATTGCAGGGTCATCCTCACAATAAATTAAAATTTTAATAAGATATAAATTATAAATTAAATTAATTTAAATAATTTTTAATTATTATTTGTTATTTTTTTAAAAGACATTAATATTAAATAATAAATTTTAAACTTAAATTTAAAATAGAATAAACTAAATGCAAAGTCAAAATATATTAAAATCTAAATATTAATAAAGAGTAATAATTTAAAAATTTATAATAAATAATAGATATTTTTAAATGAAAAATAATTAAATAAAAGAAAACTATTTTTTAATTTATTAGAACTAAAATAATAATAAAACATGTACCTAAAAATATAATTAATAGATTACAAGCAATGTTACCATTAATTGACTTACAATCCAAATCCTAATCTTAAGATTTATTATATCTCAAATGATGCATTATGTAGTTAGTTAGGGTATGTTCTTGCATTATTTAGATCTTATCTTTGAATATTGTATTGTTCCTAATAACTGAACTATAATTTTGCTTATCATATCTCGAATGTTGCATTATGTAGTTAGTTAGGGTATGTTCTCACATTATTAGATTGGATCTTTGGATATAGTATTGTGTCTAATAATTTAACTATAATTGTGGTTTTTTCTCTTTTCAATTAGTTATGTGTGCACCTTGGACTAAAATTAAACCATAAAGTATTATAAGCATTATGATTAAAATTATTATAAATTTGGTATTAATAATAAATATTTTAAGTACTTTTCAATACAGTTCTATTTCTATGTGGGATTAAGTATTATTGGATCTAAAATTATTAATCAAATCACCACAATATGTTTTAAGCTTACTATTAACTCTAAAATTATAATGTTATAATTTTTAAGGTTCATAAACATTTATTATCTAATACAAAAAATTAAAATTGCAATCACACTTTGGTGTGTAATGGGTACATTGAATGGGAGTCAAAGATCGTTTAGGAAAAATTTTAGTGAATTGTTCAATGTGTAATTTTAATTGGTAGGAATTTTAAAAAATGATGATGTTCAGGAATATAACTAGGTTCTATTACTAACAAGATCATGTGTTATATATGTGTGTGTGTGTGTGTGTGTGTGTGTGTGTGTGTGTGTGTGTGTGTGTGTGTGTGGAGAGGGAGGGAGAGGAAAGGAGATAAGAGAGAGAAGTGTATATATGTGTGTGTGTGTGTGTGTGTGTGTGTGTGTGTGTGTGTGTGTGTGTGTGTGTGTGTGTGGAGAGGGAGGGAGAGGAAAGGAGATAAGAGAGAGAAGTGTATATATATGTGTGTGTGTGTGTGTGTGTGTGTGTGTGTGTGTGGAGAGGGAGGGAGAGGAAAGGAGATAAGAGAGAGAAGTAGAGAGATATGACGAGAGAGGGAGAAATAGGGATAAATAGAGGGAGAGATAAGGATAGAAAACATAGATAGAGCAATAAATATAACTTGGAAAATATTGAGAGAGAGGAAGAGAGGGGGGATAGGGGAGATGGAGACATAAAAAGATAAATATATGAGAACCGATATATAGAGAGTAGGAGCGATGGAGTGAATAAAAGAGAGATAGAGATAATGAGATATAGATAAATATAGAGAGGGAGAGATGGGAAGATAGATCTAGAGGCATAAAGAGAGAGATAATGCAGGTAATAGAGAGAAGAAGAGAGGGGGGGAGAGATATAGATAGACATAAATATAGAGATAGAGATAGGGAGGGAGAAACAAGGAGCATGTGTGAAAATGTGAGACACATTGAGATAGATATGGGTAGGAGTAAAAAGGATTATGTGAGTGAGAAAGAGAGATAGATAAATAAGGGATAGAGAAATAAAGAGATATAGAAAGAGAGAGTCACACACACACACACACACACACAAGGGGGGAGATAGAGAGGAAGAAGGAGAGGGGAATATAGAGAGATAAAGAGATGACAACATAAATTAAATAATTCAACGATGACTAATTATAATTTTAGAATAAATTTAAACTAAAATTTAGATTTAAAAGCAACTTTCTATTACAATTTTTAAATGATTAGTAAATTAAATATATCAAATACCAAATAGACATATATTAAATAAAAAATATTCTACTTTATTTAAAAAATCACTTTTAACAAGAAAAACAACTTAAAATAAAAAAATTAATTAATTGAGCTTGACAACTAAAGATGCATATAGAAAGTTTCGTAATTGTTTCAAAACCCTATAAATCATGGATCTTAGTAAAACTCATAAGAACCCTTGGACATAATAAAATAAAAAAATTATTTAAAAATAAATCAACAATGACTAATTATATAAATTTAGAATAAGTTAAAACAAACTAACTTTCAATTCTAATTTATTATTTTTGCATCATTTCATATTTGAATTTTTAAATGATTAGTAAATTAAATATATCAAATATCAAATAAATATATGTTAAAAACATTCTATTTTATTTTATTTTTAAACATATTTAATAAAAAATCAACTTCAAATAAAACATTTTCTATTTAATTATTCAAAACATTGTATTTGATCAAATGAAATTATTTATAAACAAAATTCTAACATTTACATTTCAAACGTGTCACATAGATTATACTAATTACGCCGATAGGCGTAACCTACAATGGCACCAAATAGAGATCACTAGATTTGTCAATGTAAGAAAAAAGAAGTGCTTCGTATTCCTATAGTTACGCATTTTAAAATCTCTGTATCCAAGAAGCCACCATGTCACACAGTTCTAACAACTACCTTAACACAATTTTTAGTTTCTTTTTCTTGAGTCGTTTCTCTTTGATGAAGGATATATTTGATTGACAGCGAGTTCCAATGAAACAATCTGGAATTAACGCATGGGAGTGGAGAATTTTAAAAGCTTGGCCGTTACAATTACATGGGTGTTTGTTTGAAGGTGGTGAACAAGATTGAGATATATATCAACTCCCATTCTAGATCTGCAATCGAATTTACCCATTCAATTTGAGACAAGAGAAGATCCAATACAGGTGAACAAATCCTATGTATTCTGAGAATAATTTGTTTTCATTACATTCTATGTATTCAAAAAGAAATTTGTTTGCATTCTGGATGCAGATCGAAATACAGGTTACATTGATAAGGTTGGCATCCTGTTATTGTTATTGTTAGCAGTCTACTTTGGAAACAGGTATGTGGTGGATGGCTTTCTCTGAACGTAGATAAGAATTGCAAAATCGTACTGTTAATCCCCAAAAATATTATAGCCGTTGTAGATTATCTCAATTACTTTTGCTATCTTGGTCATATATAAAGCATGATTTTCTCCATCTCCTACACAAGGAAAAATGATCCACGTGTATTGGTTTTTTATAGCATAACAGAGAAATCAGACCAACGCACAAATAATAAAAACACAGCCTGGGTAGAAAATGATCCGTATAGATTTCTGAGAGCACAATGATTAAATTAGACAACTGAGAAGATAAAACCTATTGAGGCTAAAGAAATGGTGTTTGTAGTCATATGTAAATGTAATATGCCAACACCAGGACATTCAAACATTAATATGAAGGCACTCAAATCCACATGTTTGCAAATATCTGATTGTTGGACATAGGATACTGGTTGTACACCTAGCATCTCTTAGGCACAGCTCAATTGAGGAATGAGGAATTCCTATCTAGCTTGGTAAAAAATTAAATGACCAGTAAGCTATATGTCTTTCTTCATAGTACATACAATCTTAGGCCCCACTAATGCTAACAATGTCATGAAAGATGAGTATTGTCCTTCAAAAGAAATTGTGGAAGTCTCACCAAGGATCCGATTCAGAGCATAAGATATTTTAAAGCATAGTTTCATCAGATTCCCAATGGACATACATCAGTTGTCTGTAGCAGGATAAAGGCCTAACCTCTGTGTACCAGTTGTCTGTAGCAGGATAAAGGCCTAACCTCTGTGTACCTCTGTGTACCTCTGTCTAGTTTCTTTTGGCTCAGGAACACCCGACTCCCATGTTTGGACAACTGATTATGTAAAGTGTATGAGCAATTTGTCATACCCCCTTCAATAACTGACTTTGAATCCCAAATACATCTTCAGAGTCGGCATTGCATACTTGATAGGCACTACTAGGGCTAGTTGGTTGGGGAATGAATGTGTTTGAAACCGTATCTCAAATATGTGTGTGAATGGGAGAGGGGCAATACTATTTCTTGACTTGACTGCCTTCAAATACGTTACGCCTTACCTTACATCCATATAGTCTTATATTATCCAACGGGAATTAAATAAGATGGAGCTATGCTTGGATGGGTTCACTGTGGCTCACTACACGCACTCTCTCCATTTCTTTATTGACTCATTGTTATGAGGTTTGAACTATGAACCTCTCATCTCCTATTTTTATGCATCACCAATAGACCAACCGACTTTCTTGGAATCTATTATTGGCGGTTTCTAATTAACTTCTACACTAAAGATAGTTCATTCTCCAAAATTATGGTTGAGCGGTTTTGAACCTCCGACCTTCTTTAGTCAGAGAACCAGTGATTGCAACTATGCCATGCGATATTTTTGGAGTAAATAGCGGGCTATCTTTGTTTTATCGTTGTAAAAGATCACCCATATAACTAAAAATTATCCGAACCACTATACTGTGAGATTTATCCGCGAGTTGATATAAACTAATTCGCTTTGTTAACACCAAAATCCATAAAAGTCCATTTTTAATAAGGATTGTTTTTGGCTATATTATTAAGCCAATGGGATATCATAGGATTTTGGGGTTTTATTTTTAAGAGATATAGTTTAAAAGTGGGAGATATGGGGATATTATCAAATATTATTGTTTTAACCCCATTTTAGCATGTAAAATTGTATAAAAGGGGGGGTGATTGTTGTAATGGAGGACATTGGAGATTGAAGAGTATTGATAGAAAATTGAAGATTAGAGAAGTGTGAGAGAATTTCTTCTAGAGATTTTGATAGTGAATTGTTTGACTCTGTGCATTGGGAGTTTGAATTCAAGCTTGTTGCACTTGGGAGAGGAATTTTGTAATTCATTATCTTTTGAGGAGACGTGAAATTTGTAACAGGTTGAAGACCTTGTAATCTTTTTCTGGAGCATAATCAAGGATCGGTCACTCTTTTGGAGAGGGACCTGGAGACGTAGCCATATTGGCGAACTCCGTTATCAACTTGTGTTTTGTCTTCTCCCTTCTTTCTCTCTTCTATTCAATTTATCGTTATTTGATTATTACATTTATTTAAGCAGTTTGAATCTAATTTCAAGACCTTGATTTAATCGTTGTATAAGTTAACATTACACGTGCAACAATCATAGATCCTAATATCAGATCACTCATTGTTGAATTCCTCATTGACCCAATCGAGGGAACTGCATCGTTCAATAAAATATTTTTTAACGTTACATATTAAAGTGCCCAATTACTGTGTCCAAACACATATTTAGTTTCATTCGAAGCAATTTGGTGCATTATATAGAGCTTGCAGTGCACATCACCATCTCATGTCATATGGTTGATAAAGAATATGAGGCATTTTATAGAATTTTAAAGTATTTTTTTAATTAAATATTATTGTTGTTATATTATTTTTTAAATGGTAGTTAAGAATTTTGTTCAATTTTTATTACACATAAATTATACTTCCAATGCATAATAGAAGATATTTCACTCTATTCATCTTAAAAGATATTAATGCCGTAATTTTGAATTGATCATGAGATGTCAAATTATTGGATGAAGTGTACTAAGGCTAGCTAAAATTTGAAGCATGATTTAAATTATAGTTCAACCTTAAGTAGCTAAAGAGATATTAATAGTTGGAGTGGAATTACCATTGAAGAGAAAATTGAAGTTATCAAACTTGTCTTACATTTTTATAGGATAAAACTCACAAAAAGAATAATCATGATCTAAAAAATACATATATGGTCCTATTGAATTAAATAACTAGAAGCCCTATTGGAGAAAAACAACAAACTAAAAAAATGCAAAAAAATGATGGAAATGCCTTAGTGCATACTATCGAACTATACTACTCATATATTGACCTCATTTCCATGTTGGATGACTGAGTATGAACAAATGATGGAACCTCTCAAACACATAACACAAAGCTATAAAGAAGAAACATGTAATTAAATACCCACATGGGATGAGGGAGAACAAACCATTCGAAAATAATTTGTGGGAGTAAAATGAGAAAATATGAGACATGAGAGAAATTATCAATATCTCTAATAGAAATAATCTCCTAGGTCTAATATATATGGGACAAGTTATAACCCTAAGCCTAATACTAATCCAATGGTTTGACAAATTATAACACAAATAGCACTAAACCAATTAAACATTCAACATAATTAAACCATAACCTTGAACCTAATCCAACCATAACTCAAACTACAAACCAAATGGAACCCTAACCCTAAACCAAATTGAACATTAAATTAAATTGAACTCTAACTGTAACACTAGAAAAAACTAAATTTTTACTATAAACTCAAATGTGTCATATACCAAATTGAATTTTAATAGTAAGCCAAACTAAATCTAAATCATAAACCAAATCATACCATAACTTTAGCACTAAATCAAATTGAACCCTATCCCTAAATGAAATTGAACCCTTTTCCTAACCCTAAAAAAAGTTGTGCCCTAACCCTAACACTAAACCAAATCAAATCCTAAAGATAAAATTAATCAATATTAAACCAAATTGAACCCTAACTCTATCCCTACCCTAACCTTAAACCAAATTAAATCCTAACCCTAACCCTATACCAAATTGAACCCTAAACATGACACTAAACCAAATTGAACCTTAACTCTAATCCTAACTCAAATAAAATCAAATCCTAACATCGAACTAATTATTTGAACCTTAAACATATACCAAATCGATCCCTAACTCTAATACTACAAACACTAACCCTATACCAAATTGAAATTTAATCCTAACCCTAACTCAAGTCAAATTGAGATTTAACACAAAACTAATTTGAACCTTGACCCTATACCAAATTGATTCCTAACTCTAATACTAGATACCCTAACCATATAGAAAATTGAACACTAAACCAAATTAAACCTTAACCCTAACCCAAATCAAATTGAGCCCTAACACAAAATTGATTTGAATCTTAACCCTAGACCAAATTGATCCCTAACCCTAATATTAGAAACCAATTTGAACTTTAATACTAGACCAAATTGATTCCTAACCCTAAATCAAATTGAACCCAAATCTTGAACCATGTTGAATCATATCTCCTAACACTTAATCAAACCCAACACTAACCCTAAAAAAAATTAAATTGTAACCCTAATAGTGAATAAAAGTGAATCATAACCCTAATCCTAATTTAAGTGTAACCTTAACGTTGAATGTGATTGAACCATAACACTAACTATAAATAAAATTTAACCCTAACACTATACCAAATTGAGTTCTACCCCTAACACTAAAATAAAGTACATTGTAATCTTAAATCAAATTGAACACTAACCCTAAACTAAACTAAACCCAAATCATAAATTAAATTAAATTAAATCCAAATCCTAAACCAAATCAAATTATAACTTTAACACTAAATCAAATCTAACCCTACCCCTAAATGTAATTACCCTAACACTAACTTTGATATAAACCCTAAAAAATAATTGCAACACTAACAAATACTAATCTTAACCATAAACTTAACCCTAACAATTATCGTTATTATAATCCTAGACCCTAACAATAATCCTAAACCTAAATCAAATCCTAACCTTTATCCTATATCCTAATTGTAACCTTAACCTTGAATGAAATTGAGCCATAACACTAATTATTAAAAAAATTGAACCTTAACCCTAGACCAAATTGAGCTCTACCCCTAACACTAAAATAAAATACATTGTAATCTTAAGTCAAATTAAACACTAACCCTAAATTAAACCGAGCCCAAATCATAAACTAAATCAAAATCAAATCCTAAACCAAATCAAACTCTAACTTTAACACTAAACCAAATCTAACCCTAACCCTAACTGTGATTATACTTACACTAACCCTAACTTTTATATAAACCTTAAACATAATTGTACCCTAACAGATACTGACCCTAACCACAAACTTAACCCTAACAATAATCCTTGTTGTAATCATAGACCATAACCCTAACCATAATCCTAGACCTAAACCAAATCATAACCTTAATGCTAAACTTAACCATGATATAAACCCTATCCATTATCATAACTCTAACACTAAACCCTAATCCTAATCATAACCCTAACCCTTACTGTAATTATGCTTACCCTCAACCTAACTTTGATATAAACCCTAAATATGATTGTAATCCTAACAGTAAACCCTAACCCTAACCATAAACTTAACCCTGGCCCTAACCATAACCATAAACTCAACCCTAACCCTACCCCTACCCCTAAACCTAACCCTAACCTTAACCCTAACCCTAACCCTAACAACAATTATAATTGTAATCCTAAATCTTAATTATAACCATAATCCTAAACTTAGACCTAATCCTAACCTTAATTCTAACCCTAACCATGATATAAACCCTAACCATTTTCACGACTCTAACAATAAACCCTAATCCTACCCCTAACCCTAACCCTTACTATAATTATGCTTACCCTAACCCTAACTTTGATATAAATCCTAAACATAATTGTAACCCTAACAGTAAACCCTAACCCTAACCATAAGCTTAACCCTAACCCTAACCATAAGCTTAACCCTAGCACTAAACCCTTACCCTTACCCTAATCCCAATAATCCTAAATCATAATCCTAACCATAACCCTAAACTTAAACCAAATCCTAACCTTGATGCTAACCATAACCATTATCATAGTTCTCTAACCCTAAACCCTAATCGCAATCACAACCCTAACCCTAATCCTTACCATAATGCTAACCATAATCCTAAACCCTCACCCTAACCATAATCCTAAACCTAAACCAAACCCTAACCTTAATACTAACCATAACCCTTACCCTAACAATGATGTAAACCTTAACCCTAACCTAACCATAACCTTAATACTGAAATATTATCCTACAATACTAACACTAATTGTAGTCTAATCTTAAAACCATAACCTAATGTTAACCCTAACCCTAATTGTCCTTGAATCATATTGATAATTAAACTATAACTTGAACTATATTTGAACCCCAACCATAACCAAAAAATTTATCATACAATAGTAACCTTAATTGTAATATAACATTAACCCTAATTGCGCCAAAACCATAATGTTAATTAAATTATACATTGAACGATATTTGAACCCTAACCATAACCTAAAAATTTATCCTACAATAGTAACATTAATCATAAAATAACATAAATTGTAATCCTAATTTAACCCCACCCTTACCCAAGCGTTATCCTACAATACTAACCCTAATTGTAGTGCAACCTTAAACCTAAACATAGTCCTACCTTAATCTAACCCTAAAATTAACTCTAACCTAACCTTAACCCTAAATCCTAACCCTAACCTTACACCTTAACTTTATTCATAACCCAAATCCAATCCCTAGCCCAAAACAAGACCTAACACTAACCATGATGTAAACACTAACCCTAACCATAATCTTAAGCCCTAACCCTAACCCTAACCATGATCTAATTTCAAACCCTAACCATTTTGCCTAACCCTAACCATGATGTAAACCCTAATTATAATCCTAACCCTATGATATAAACCCTAACCCTAGACATAATCCTAACCATAATCCTAAATCCTAAGCCTACCCATATGTAATCTTAACCCTAACCCTAACCCCAACTATGATGTAAACCCTAACTATAACCATAATCCTAACTATAATTATAAACCCTAAACCTAATCATAATTCTATTGCTAACACTAATCCTAACCCTTACTTAGCCATAATGCTAAACTGTAACCTCAACTATAATCCTTAACCACAACCCAAAAACCTAACCCTAGCCATAACCCAAAACCTATCCCTAACCCTAAACATGAACCTGAACATGACCATAGCCCAAACAATAACCCTAACCCTAACCATGATGTAAACCGTTATAATAATCATAATCCTAACCCTAAACATTAACCCAAACTATAACCATAACCCTAAATCTTAAGCCTAACCATAACCTTAACCCTAACCCTAACCATGATGTAAATTCAAGCCCTAACCATTAGCCTAATGTTAACAATGATGAAAACCCTGACTATAATCCTAACCCTAGCCCTCGACATAATCCAAACCATAACCATAAATCCTAAGCCTAACCACAATCTTAACCCTAACCCTAACCATGATGTAAATCCAAACCTTAACCATTAACATAACCCTAACAATGATCTGTAAACCCTAACTATAATACTAACCCTAACCCTAGACATAATCCTAACCATAACTCTAAATCCTTAGCATAACCACAATCTTAACCCCAACCTGAACCCTAACCATGATGTAAATCAAAACCCTAACCATTAACATGACCCTAACAATGACATAAACCCAAACTATAATCCTAACCCTAACCCTAACCCTAGCCCTATGATATAAACCCTAACCGTAGACATAATCCTAGCCATAATCTTAACCCTAACACTAACCCTAACCCTAACCATGATGTAAAGCCAAATCCTAACCATTAGCCTAACCGTCAAAATGATGTAAACCCTAGCTATAATCCTAAGCCTAACCCTTAACACTAACCCTAACCATATGATATAAACCCTAGCCCTAGACATAAATATATTTTCATAACACATTTTGTGCTACTATTTATTTGTAATATACACAATTCTCTAAGATGTTCGACATTCAATAATCATAAATCAAATTATAATCCTAACCCTACCCCTAATTATAATTTTAATCCTAACTCTAACTATAATTATGGTTACACTAATAATAAACCCTAACCATAACCATAAACTTCACCCTAACACTAAAGTCTAACCATAACCCTAACCATAATCCTAAACCTAAAACCCTAACCATTATAATAACCCTAACCCTAACCCTAGAACAATGATGTAAACCTTAACCCTAACACTAAGCCCCAACCCTAACCCTAACGCTACATTAAATAATCATAAATCAAATTATAATTCTAACCCTACCCCCAATTATAATTATAACCCTAACCCTTATTGTAATCCTTAAACCTAACCCTAACCATAATCCTAAACCTAAACCAAACCTAACCTTGATGCTAACTGTAACCATGATATAAACCCTAACCATTATCATAACCTTAACCCTGAAACCTAACCCTAATCATAACCCTAACCCTAACAATGATATAAACCTTGGTCTTGACCATAATAGTAGCCTTAGCCTTAACCCTGACCCTAACAACAATCCTAAATCCTAACTCTAACCATAATTCTAAACCTAAACCAAACCCTAACCGTGATGTGAACCCTAATCGTAGCTCTAACAATGATGTAAACCTTAGCCTTGACCATAATAGTGACCTTAACCCTAACCCTATATGTAACCATATTATTGACCATTAAATAATGTTTTATACTCTCATTAAATAAATTCTAATATATATCTTACATTTTAGTATATGTTTTAATCTTGCAACACATATATATTTATTAAAAATAGTCTAAATGGATATATAAAATTTCATAATAATATTATAATACTATAATATAATTCAATTCAAAAAGAAGATACTATATAATTATATAAAATGCACTAAGAGATATCCTTCTAGAGGTGCCTATTTCAATTTAGGGTATAAAATTGATTAAAAATAGGGGCCTCTAGAAAGATATCTCTCGACGTATTTTATATAGATTAAATTAAAATTTAAGATATATGTGCTAATATAAGATATATTATTAAAAAATATTTTGTTAAAAATATAATAAAAGATAGATTTTTTGTTTTATACAGATTTTTTCCTAGTTAGTAATATTAAAATGTATATTTTAAAATTTGTTTATTATAATTTTTTTTTTAAATTATATAAATTAAGTGTAGATTAGTTTTATATTAAGAATGCTATACAACAAACCTTTGTGAGATTGCTCCTCCTTGTTCTTTCTCTGAATCAATATAAACTCAACGTATTTGTACAATATTCTCCTCATATCATTCAGGCAAACCACAAAATCCTTCTGAAAATGATACAGTGCCTGACAAGGAGATTATTGAAGCCAAAGAGGGCTTTAATCACATTTTGATCCCCCATTATACACAAGCATTTGACATTGGTAAGCGCAACAAACCCGTTTCTCTCCTCAATTTCAAAAGCAGATATTTATGCAAAAGCCCAAATCAAATATTCTTGTAGTTTGCAAGAAAGATGGTACCTTCAAAGACCATTTTCATCAAACCCTCGCAAGTCAGGATGAAAGAAACAAGTAATACTGCTGAAGATAACAACTATGAAGATGAGAATTGTAAATTAATTTGCAAGGTTGTAAACCGATTTAAAAGGGAAACATATGATTCTATTCATCGGTGTCTAGCGATGGCTGGTAGATTTGATGATGCTTATGGAGTTATGAAGGCTATGGAGATGGCCGATTTTGTGGCAGATAACGGTACTTTTAGTCAACTTGTGTTTGGGCTCTGCAAGGATGGGACCTTGGATGAGGCTTGTCGAGTCTTGGATTGGATGAAAGAGCTGGGGTGCACTCCTAATCTCAAGACATGGAATATTTTGATTGATGGGCATTGTAAGGCCAGGGGGATAGATCAAGTGCTTAGTTATTTTGAGTTCCTGGTGGAAAGTGGTGGTTATGCCGACCGTGATGTTCTGGACGCTTTTGTCAAGACTCTCTGTAGTCAAAACAGAATAGAGGATGCCCACAATTTTTTGCGTAAAATGATAAATAAAGGCTTGAAGGTTTGGGCGGGCACATTAGAGGAATTGCTGCAGAAATTGATGAATGCAAAGGGGTTGCAAGATGCCTTAAAACTGCTAGATCTTATGGTGAAGCGGGGTTTTCCAGCCATCGTAGATCCTTTATATAATATTTTTGCTCAGTGTGGGACAGTGGACGGGGCTCTAGATTTCCTGAATAAGTTGACCAGAAACGTCCCTAAGTATGAGGCTGTTAAATTATACTCTAAAATGCTTAATGGATTTTGTGACGTAGGGAAAAAGGCCCAAGCTCAGATATTATTTTCCCGTTCCTTTCCTTATGTTTGAAAGGAAGCCTAAGTGTGGAATAACGCTTCCAAATGTTAAATCTAACACGAGAGATGATGCAGAGATTTCTTACAAACTTTTAAACAATTGCAAATTAGATAAATACATATAAAATCAGATTTCACAAATAAAACCACAACACCAGATTTATATGGGAAAACCTTTTCGAGAAAAAATCCACACTCCAAAAGCTAGACTCAATTGTATTATTCAGCAACAATAATAATTCCAATACAATGTACAAAGCCAATGCTCTTCAAGAGTAGTTACAACAGAGATTTCGAAAATAATTATAGCAGCATTACAATGCCTTCAACTTGTCTCATACAAAACTACCAAGGCATCAACATATTTATAGAACTCATCACAAAGTGATATGTGCACATGGTTTCCAAAACCAACTCCAAAGCACAAGAGGTAAGTTGTGTCACAAGCAACACCTTGCTAATCCAATGACACGTTGCACATAGCAACTTTTGAAGCAACAACACCTATCTCTTCCATAACTGTCATCTTGCCAAATGCAATGTAAGTACAACATAGAAGTTATCATGACCAAATAGGTGCCTTCCTTACCTCACACCACTTGTCAAAAGTGAACTCAAATCATAAATACAAATTGCCAAAATATAACTCTTCATGACTCTTCCACCGAACTAGAAATCGCCATAATCATAATAGGAAATTTTATCATAATCTCAACATAGCAACCTATGACACTAGTTCCCAAAAAAATATTAGGACTTCCAAAGTGGAATGAAAAATAAAACAAATAATTAAATTAGCATGTTTGGACTCTAAGGTTGAGACACCTTAATCCAAACAATGTTTAGCAGAATCCTTATCTTTTATTACTATTTCGATCTGGAGATACTCCAAGTGCAGCTCAGAAGACGAGAAAGACATAAATGCGAAGTTTGAAAATGTTAATGTACTAATCATTAGGGTTTCGAATACAAAATTAACAATTTAACAGTTTAATTGTCCATTTGGGCCTTACCATAGCGGAAATACTACAAAAAATGTAAATGTATTTATAGTACATCTGTAATTCATTTACAGAATAAGAATTTTATCCATTTACAGAATAAGAATTCTGTCGATTTTCAAATTCACATTGGAAAACTAAAAGAAAAGAAATAGTAAGAATGTTTTCTAGCAAAAAACCATTTTCTTATTTTTTTTCATATTGTATCAAATAGGAATAGTGTGGTAAAGGTAATTTAACTTATTACGTTGTAAAGTGAGATAAAAAAAATAGCGTAGAAAAGCTTTTTAGTAGGTTTCCTCCGAGCTTTATGAAGGTTCCATATCCGCATTTTTTTGTAACAAAAAATCGTTTCAATCGATTTTTATGAAAAGAATGACAAAAACAAAAATTCTCTGTTTTTTTGTTTTTGGCTTCTTTAACTGAGAAAGAGTAAAAAAGAGAGTAGTTGAGCATGGACGTAGCAAATGTGCCGAAAGTGCCCTATCAAGGGCCCGAAGAGGAGGAAGCAAACTGGGTCGAATTATATCACCGATTATTTTTTGGTAGATATATTATCCTAGCTAGACCACTCGAAAAACAACCGGCTGATCAAATCATGAAAAGTATGATTTATTTAAACCAAGAAGATCAAACAAAGGATTTTATGTTTTTTCTTCACTGTCGAGGTGGAGGAATGGTACAGGGAGTCGCTGTTTACGATACTATGCAATACGTAACAGGGGATGTATTTACAATAGGCGTCGGGTTAAATGCTTCAATGGGAGCTTTCCTTCTACACGGGGGGACGTTTACTAAACGGGTAATGACCCAAAACACATCAATTATGATCCACCAACCCCATATGTCTCCTTATGATCGTCGCGCCACTTCAATAGAATCAAGCTTCGATTCAGAGTATCTGGGCCTTTTGCGTTCGTATGTTGCGCGAACTTATTTAAGAAGAACAAAGCAAGATTTCGAACTAATTTGTTATCTATTAGAACGAGATATTTATATGACACCAGACCAAGCAGTAGAGTTTGGTCTTATCGACGAAATCGGCGTAGAAGGACTCGGTTTTTCAGATACATTAGATACATTGTTTATTCATGACGATGCTGATGCCCATGATAATAGTTTTGCGAATCGTGCTTTAATGGGTTCTAATATGCAGCGTCAAGCAGTTCCACTTGTTCAACCTGAGAAGTGTATTGTCGGAACTGGATTGGAGGGTCAAGCAGCTCTAGATTCAGGAAGTGTAGCTATAGCTAAGCAAGGGGGAAAAATAAAGTATATTGATGGTGAAAATATCACCATAACTTCATCTGTTGCTCGAAACAATATAGAAACAGAATTGATTCTATATCAACGTTCTAATAGCGATACTTGTATGCATCAAAAACCCCGAGTTCGCCAAGGGGAGTATGTAAAGAGGGGACAAATTATAGCAGACAGTGCAGCTACAGCAGGGGGAGAACTTTCTTTGGGAAAAAACATCTTAGTGGCCTATATGCCATGGGAAGGATACAATTTTGAAGATGCAATACTTATTAGTGAACGTCTGGTATATCAAGACATTTTTACTTCTTTCCAGATCGTAAGATACGAAATTGGAGTTTATTTTACGAACCAGGGCCCTGAAGTAATAACTAGAGAAATACCTCATTTAGATGCTTACTTACTTCGTCATCTGGACGAAAACGGCCTTGTAATGATAGGATCTTGGATAGAAACAGGTGATGTATTAGTAGGTAAATTGATACTGGAAGCAGAAGAAGACTCACTATTAAATACTCCAGAAGGAAAATTATTACAAGCTTTATTTGATATTAAGGCACCTACTGGAAAAGAAAATTGTTTTAGAGTCCCTAAAGGTGTAAAAGGTCGAGTTATCGATGTGAGATGCTTTCAGGAGTTCGAGGAAGACGATTATCTCGGCGATATTGTAGAAAAAGTTCATGTATATATTTTACAAAAACGTAAAATACAAGTAGGCGATAAAGTAGCTGGAAGGCATGGTAATAAAGGTATTATTTCAAAAATTTTGCCCAGGCAAGATATGCCTTATTTACAGAATGGAACACCAGTGGACATGGTATTAAATCCATTAGGGGTACCTTCACGAATGAATGTAGGACAGATCTTTGAATGTTTGCTTGGTTTAGCAGGAA
Source organism: Cryptomeria japonica (assembly GCF_030272615.1). Lineage (NCBI taxonomy): Eukaryota > Viridiplantae > Streptophyta > Pinopsida > Cupressales > Cupressaceae > Cryptomeria > Cryptomeria japonica. The sequence goes on along the minus strand of NC_081405.1, from coordinate 682,295,156 downwards.
AACTAATGAACAAACATTACAGACTAGCACCTTTTGACGAAAGGTACGAGCGAGAAGCTTCTAGAAAACTAGTCTTCTCTGAGCTTTATAAAGCTAGCGAGCAAACAGCTAATCCATGGGTATTTGAACCTGATCATCCTGGAAAACATAGATTAATTGATGGAAGAACAGGAAAGGTATTTGAACAACCTGTTACAATAGGAATAGCTTATATATCGAAATTGTGCCATCAAGTTGATGACAAAATTCATGCACGTTCCAGTGGACCTTATACACTGGTTACACAACAACCTCTCAAAGGAAAATCCCACCGAGGAGGGCAACGAGTAGGAGAAATGGAAGTTTGGGCTTTACAAGGTTTTGGTGTTGCTTATATCTTACACGAGATGCTTACTTTAAAATCTGACCATATGGATACTCGTGAAAAAATATTTGGTGCCATTTTCAACGGAGAACCAATGCCTAAACCTAGCACTCCTACAGAATCTTTCCGATTGCTCAGTAGAGAACTACGATCTTTAGCTCTAGAATTGAATCATACTATTCTATCTGAGATAGACTTTCAGATAGATAAGAAGGAAGTTTGATCAAAATGAATCAAAATTTATTTTTTATGAGTGACCAGGATAAACACGAACAACTTTCCTGAGTAAAGCTTTTATCAAACCTCAAAATACTCTAAGAGTTCATAAAAATTTTAGCAACCGCCCTTTCTACACCATAAGTCTGAGAAAATCAACATTACATCTTGGAACAAAATTTTAAAAATTTATCAAAATTGACAGATTCTGCAAGAAAATTTGTAACTTTTCCTTGAATGGAGCCACTCCTAGGATGATGACCCAGGGTGGGAGCTAGAATGTGTCGGAGCACACCCACCATGACCTCTACAACTGTGACCACACCCTCTTCCCCAACCCCTTCCTCTATCGTGACCTCAACCACTACCATGGGTACTCTATCCTCGGCCGCTTGGCCTGTCTGCAGATGAGCTGAGGTATTTCCATTTCAGATGGGGGCCTCTTCTTCTGTTTTAGGAATGAAAATGCCATTTAAGATAGCAAAGTCTCTAAATTGTTCCTCCTCATCTGAATCCTCAACAAAGTCTGCAGAAAACTTCCATTTGAGAAATGTGTGAGCAACAACAACATTTGCCCTATGTTTTATGAGGTTTGGACCCTTGAGATCTAAAAGAAAAGGGTAAAAGGTTAATGAGTCTTATGAATTTGAGACTAAAGCAAGATCCCCAATTGTGGAAGCCCCATCCCAAGGAGAGCATACCCTACAAATTTGCCCAAGCCACGCAACAGGTCCGGACCAAAAAGTTGGTTAACCAACTCTTTTACCTCAAGCTTGGGCAATTGATTATCCAAGAGAGAAGCCACAAACCTAGAAGAAATTTGAGTATTATCCCTATAATAATCGTTTATTTCAATATGACCCCTACCCAACACCATTTTGGCTGCCAAGATGACCAATTCATCTGAGGTGTGAAGGATCCTTTTCAATCTATGATCCGTGATTTCCTTAAAATTTGCTTATTTATTCGGGCTTGTTAAAGAGACCAGAAGTGTCAATGCCAAAGCATGAAATTGGGTCTGAAAAAGCTCTGATAATGATTTTGAAGTGCTAGCCATTATAAATGCAAGAGGATTTTTCGCTCACTCAGAACCAAAACGATCCTTTGGAAGAGAGAAATCGACTAGGCAGGAGAGAAAACAAGAAAAGAGAGGCAGCCAAATTGGAACACAAAATTGATGTGATTGATCTTATTAAATGTCGACCATCATTCCCGCAACCAACTTGCCACATTAAATTCATTTATCTTGAGGAAAAATGCCTATCAAATTAGAAGAACTTTGGATAAATCAATTGTCAAGTAGTTGATCACTGCCTTATTATTGGAAGTTTGGCAGACAGATTAATTACCTATAAACTTGCCAATAAGCATAGATGAAGATAGCCCCGCCATTTTGATCATCATTTTGATTCATTTTTTAGAAACTTTAAATGAAGAGGTGACGTGATTTCAAAACCTCAAAAAATTCTCAATGAGAGAGGGACAAGTTAAAAGGTTTTAGATCTCTCTAGATTTTCTCACATAATTCTATAGCTAGATTGATTACCTCCTACCTTATTTGAAATGACCAGGGTAATGAGACAACTCCACTACCAACTCCACATTCTGTGGGACCACATCCATATGCACAATTAGCTAGCGAGAATATTAATGACCGATATCCTTACAACTCAGCTACCAACTCCTCAATTCACAAGACCACATCCATGAGCACAATTAGTTGGCTCCAAGATTATTTTTTCTATAAGCCTCTGAAAGAGTAATCTCGAGAGTTCCTAAATTCAAATTCAAATTTTACATTAGAAAAATGCTTTTGCATGGGAGTGGTTGGGCAACCATAGTAACCATTGAAAATTTGAAATTCAAATTAGTAATGGCGGACAGGCAAACTCCTTAAAATATCAAACCTTGATGAGATAGAATAAATGAGGAGGTTAACCTTCAAATAATGAGAACCTACGATTTACATGGGAAGAAGGGAAATAATTATTCTTATGAATCATATATTCATCCACCCACCAACTAAGATCTATACCTTCTGCCACTGATTTTGAGAGTGAATCAACCTTTGAATTTCCTTCCCTATAAATATGCATGGAAGAGAAGTTTTCAATTCAGTCAAATATTAATAGAATATTTTGCAACATTGCCTGCAATCTCCAATTTGGGGTTCTAGCAAATTTGATTGTATTGATAACAATGGCAGAATCTCCTTTAATTTCAAGATTCTTGATGCCTCTCTTTAAACATTCAATAAGGCCCAAAAAAAGGGCATTGAATTCAGCAGCGTTATTAGTGTTAAGAGAGATGGGAATAGCAAATTTGCCTTTAAAAATTCCATTATGATCCCTAATAATGCATCAAACTCTAGAAGGACTTGGACTACCTTCAAAGCTCCATCAAAGTTTAGTTTTAACCATCCTATCTTTGGTGGAGTCCAAACTATAAATTTCTTTGATAGTCCTTCCCAAAAAATGGAGGAATTTAAATGACATTCCATCTAAATCTCATTTTGCCATCCCAATCTGTGAAATCCTTGTTGGAAGGAGAATTGAGAGATAGCGTGCAATTGATGTTCTCCACAATTGAGCTTTTTTTGGAATTGAAGACTGATTATGCTTTCCTTGCTTTATTATGAAAAATCCTCCTATTGCGCTCTTTCCAAATCTCCCGTAAAACACTAGAGGGACTGATTTCCCATAGAGTACGTAGAAGTCCATCTTTTGGTCTAATTGGCCAACTTTGAAAGAGGACAACAGTATCATTGGGAAGGGCAGTGATCCACCCTAACTTTGTGCATAGCCATCTCCAACATTTAGCTGAAAAAGGGCAATTGAGAAGGAGGTGATCTACTGACTTGTGAACTTTGCAAAGAACACATCTAGAAGGACCTTCAAAGCCCATTTTCTTGAATTTCTCTGTAGTTAATATTTTCTTTCTTGTTGCTAACCAAGCGAATACACCAACTTTTGGAATTAGTTTGCTGCTCCAGAATAGTTTTTGAGGGATTCCAAGGTCATTGTGCTCATTCTAATTCACGAGGAGATTATAACCTTCCTTGGCATTGTCTTGACCTAATTTGGAAGGAGTCCAAATCAATGAATCCTGACCATTTCTGAAGAACAGCTGCCTATTCTTGATAATATCTAGAAGGTAGTCAATTTCATTATGGGGAAGAGGGAGACCCTCAAAACTCTTCCAAGACCAACCAAAATTAGAACCTTCCTTAGTGAATATTAGATAATCTCTAATGTGGGAACCCCTATTTTGTTTTAACCATGCTCTTGTGGGTTGAATAGATATTAAATTGTCTAAGCTCGGATACCCACCCCGAGAATCCTCCCAAAATAAGCATGAAGAGCCATTATGAACATCCCAAGAAATATAATCAACTATTAGAAACCTACATTTGAGCATAAAATTCCAAATCCTAGATCCTTTAGGAGGATTTCTCACCCTCATGAAGTTGATTGGTACTCCATCCACTATATATTTAGCTTACATTAGTCTTACCCATCTAGCATTTGGATCCTTTGTCATTTTCCTTACAAGTTTAGCTCCGAGAGCCTAGTTTTGAAGAAGTTGGTTGCGAATCCCAAGTCCACCTGAAGCCTTTGGTTTGCAGATTTTATCCCAAGCTATTAAAGCTATTCTATGCCTCTCCTCCATGTTTTGCCCAAAAAAAGTCTCATTTTCTAAACAATGAAAGCATTCATCCCTGCAATTAATGCTAGATATGCCTTAGTTGTTTTGTATGAGACAAGTTGAAGACATTGTTATGCTATTGGAATTATTTTTTAAATCTCTATTGTAGCTACTCTTGAAGAGCATTGTCTCTGCATTGTATTATAACTATTTTGTTGTTGATAATGCAATTGAGTCTAGCTTTTGGAGTGTGGGTTTTTTTCTAGAAAAGGTTTTCCCACATATATTTGGTGTTGTGGTTTAGTTTGTGAAATCTGTTTTTATATGTGTATATCTAATTTGAAATTGTTTTAAAAGTTTGTAAGAAATTTATACATCGTCACTCTTGATAGATTTAGCATTTGGAAGTGTTATTCCATATTTTGACTTCCTTTCAATTGGTATCAAAGTCTGGCCAGCTTTATTATTGTTGTTGGGTTGACGGGTTTTTGGTGTTGATCTAGTTTTAGTGGGAGTTTTATAGTGGAAGATTTCATAACTTTGTTGCAGGTTAGATATGACAAGCACATTCAGCGGAATAGAAATGGATAAATATAATGGCAACAATTTTGAGTTGTGGAAAATCAAAATGGAGGACATGATCATGGATAGAGAACTATGGGTTGCGGTTTCTTCAACAAAACCCAAAAATACACCGCAAGATGAATGAGATAAAATGGATCAGAAAGCCAAGGGTTTGATAACTCTGTCTAGTTGATTCGGTGCTACTGAATGTCCATGAAGAGAAGACTACAGCTGCACTTTGGAAGAAGCTTGGTGATATTTATCAAGGAAAATCCTTGCTAAATAATGTATTCCTAAGAAAGAAATTGTATTCTCTGGGAGGAAGGAGGGTTCGTTGCATATCACCTGAATGCATTCAACATGCTAGTTGCTCAATTGAATTTTGTCAGTGACAAGATTGAAGACCAAGCTAAATGTATGTTTCTATTACGTTATTGGTCGGACTCATGGGATCACCTTGTGATGGTCATTGGAAGCACAACAACCACTTTCAAGATGGAGGATGTGGTTGGTTCGTTGTTATTTGAAGAGATGCGAAGAAATTTTTTTGAGATGGCTGAGGAGGCCCTAGTTTCTCATGGTAGAACAATGGAGAGAGGCAAGGAAAATGACAAAAAGAATAAATCAAAGTCTCCAAGAAGATCTAAGTCTCTTGGTAAAAATTCTAAGGCGAAATGTTGGAATTGCGGCAAATCCATTCATTTCTGAAAAGATTGTAAAGAGGAGAAGAATTAGAAAAAGAAGAATTCATTTGATTTTGATTCCAATAAATCCTCTCAAAATGATGCAGATGCTTTTGTCACTGCCTTGGCAACCCATGCATTAGAAGATGTATGTTTGATTGATTCGGGTTCTTTTTTCCACATGACCTCTCACAGGGATTGGTTCTCAAAGTACGAAGAAAAATAAGAGTTCCTCTGATTCCAATTCCGATAAATCCTCTCAAGATGATGCAAATGCTTTTGTTGCTACCTTGGCAACCCATTCATCAGAAGATATATGGTTGATTGACTTAGGTATTTTTTTCCACATGACCTCTCACATGGATTGCTTCTTTCCCTCATGACCTAAATTATGAGTCCCCCATGTTAAATCTAGATAGAGAGCATCATTCAGATCTCCTTGTTGTGGCTAGGAATGCAACTATTAATAATTTAGGATGCAAAGATTTTTTCTTCCATGAGATTAATGAGATCAATATCACTATCCATAGGGTTAAGAATAATCTAGAAAACATGAAGGATCCAAATTCAAATTGGTTGGAGATGGATGTAAGCAATATGGTTGCTTCCCTGCAAAAGTGGTTAAGGACATAGAACACATGAAGGAGAATTTTGGTGGGAGAATTATGAGACTGGAGATGAACTACAAAGGATCAATGCTAATTTAATAACCCTGGTCAACTTCGGCTATAAGGTTATAAATTCTAGTGCAGAAAGATTTAGAGTTATGACCAAGAAATTAGAGAGGGCTCGGGAGGAAAAAAAAATTCATTGACATTGATGTCATTGAGAAAGGAAAGTAAGCTACTAAGGAGGAGGTAAGAGGCCCTTGTAGTCGCACTAGGGTGAGTAATAAGAAGATGGTGGATCAAGTTGCACAAGATGTGAGAGATATGAAGAAGTTATCCATGAACCTTTCTCAATTTGGCTTGGAGGCAGTGGAAGCTTTAAAGAATTTGAATTAGCTACTTCTTGTTTTTGTTGTGTTATGTTTTACTTTGTTTTTTGTGTGGTCGGTTGGTTGTTTTCTTTTATGGTTTGCTAATGGTTGTCTGATGGTATCTTCTTGTAAATAGGGTTTGCAATATCTTCAAAACCTACTTGACCTCTTTAATAAAAACTTTTTTTAAAAAATACTAATACAAGAAATAATATTAAGAAATATTTGATTAAAAATAATAAAAAATAATTTTTTTTGTTTTATGTGTATTCATTTTTTTAATTAATAATATTAAAATATATGTTTTTATGATTAAAAGTTTTTTATTATGGTAAAAATAGGTTTTGAATGGACTTGAAATCCTTTAACAACAGGGTCTGAATCGATATAGCATCAAACAAAACTAACCAACAAGAGACGCTACCCAAAAGAAGGAACATTAAACTCGGCAATACAAAGACAAGAAAAAACACAGGCCAACGAAAAACCAAAACAAAGAACAAAGAACTACACCAAAGACTTCAGGGCTTCCGCCACCTCTGCTTCCAAAATGTTCATGTCTTAAGCCACTTTCTCGAGCTCCTAGATATCCTTGGGGGGGTCTCAGCCTTCTTTTCCAAGTTATCCCTTGTCTTCTTACTCGGCCCAAAAAGAATCATCCTTGCCTTTTTTTCGTATCAGCTTCCAGATCCACAATTAGTTTTTCCTGATAGGCACTCTCCACCTTGTCCACCATGATATTCATAGTATTTGCAGTCCGTTTGATAATTTTTTAGTTGTTTTTCATAATAGCTTGCAAAAAATCCTTGATTTTCTTCATTTCATCATTAATACCACAGACCTTTCTCTCATAATCCTTCTTGATTTTTTCAATTGCCTCCACAATCTTCTTCACGCAGTTTGCCATAGAGTTATTTTCCTCTTCAATCCATAGCTCCTTATTCTAACTTCATTGGTTCCCTCCATTAATTTAGAAGATCTCAAGTTTGCTATTCATAGCCCTTTTCTTTATGTTAAAATCCTTTATATATCATTTATCTATCTTTTATCATTGCGTGCAATTTATCTCTCATATCTTTAAATGTATCTATCACCTAGGTGCATTTAACTTATCATTTTTATCTACTTGCCATTGGGGTTTGCTTCCATTAATCGGAGTATAGTTTCTATTTGCAGTTTTATCCATTATCTTTTATCCAATCTATCTATTTGGCTATCCGTGGAGGTGGAAACACAAAAACAACGGTATGACTAAGGTAGGCCCCTATACAGCCCTAACATTTATCCTCGTCTTTGTGTGTGTGTGTAGGTGATGAACATGTTATGTGCAACCACAGGGGATTGTTGTGCCCTTTAAGTTGCATTATGTGTTATCTGGTCGTACAGACAACAGCACGTCACGCTGGCGTCTACACACTGCGTTGGCATCTAAAATCCGAGACCTTCCTAGTTCCCTGGTATAATTTATGCTTAGTTATGTTTCTCATTATTAGTTTAGATTTTCATATTTCATTGTTTATGCACTTTAATTGCTTATTTACTTCTCTACTAGTATAGTTTTATTTTATTGTTATCCCCTAGCTCACCCTTAGCGCCAGTTTAAGTGAGGTAGCGGCGGATTGATTTGCTCTCTAGGATTCATCATCTTAGAGATAGCACATCCCCTCTACAAAATGAACTGGGCCTTGCAAGAGAAAAGAATAAAAAATACAAAAAGAATATTGAGGAATCTGAAGCACTAATTATCAATCTCAATACTAAAATTGAAGAAGCAAAGAAGATAGAGGATACTTTGACAAAAATTCTAAGGGCCAAAGGAAAAGGATGTGAGCTACTTGAAGCTAGGATAATATGTAGAAAGGTCTAGCACTATGACATATGAGAAGAAATGCAAAGAAAAACTCAGTGATGTCTTTGTAAAAGATGAAGATGAAGGGAAAGAAGAAGAGAGAGAACCAATCAGTTGCAGAAAAGGACATGACAACTCACAAGAAAATCGAAAACAAGGAGACTAAGGGATTCATTGATGTCAATAGTAAGAAGAGAAGATTCAAAATATCACCTCATATCAAGCAACAACAAGCATTCAAGTTCAATCATTATTTTCCTGGCTACTATTTTTCTTGTAATATGTTTGGTCATAAGGCAGTAGAGTGTAGACTCAATATGAGAAGAAATACATTCATAAGTCAAAATCCATTTGTACCTCTTGTTGATTTCAATATAGTATGCTATAAATGTAGCAATCTTGGTCATATAGAAAAATTTTGTAGAAGTGGTATTAAGTCTCCCAAACAAGAATTCAAAATGAATACTCGTGAAAAAAGGAGAAAAAAAAACTAAATCTGATACAGATCAGAAGACAAAAACTAAGAGGGAATGGGAGGTGAAGAAGGAAGAGAAGAATGTAGAAAACTCTCTTCTTGTTCAGGCTGCTTTTCATGCACAAGATGAGAATGATACATGGTATGTTGACAACGGCTGCTCAAATCATATGACAGGTGATAAAAGTAAATTTCTCTCATTAAAAGAGAACTACAAAGGAACAATAAGATTTTGTTCAAATGAAACTGCTACCATAGTTGGAAAAGGATAAATCAGTTTTGATAATGGAAGGACAACACAAAATGTCTTCTATGTTGAAGGGCTCAGACACAATTTGCTAAGTGTCAGTCAGATGTGTGATAATGGACACAATGTGGTATTTCCTAAGAAAGGATGTGATATCAACAAAAATGAAAGATTAATTGTTGATGCACATAGAACTAATGGAAACTTATACATACTAAACAATCTCAAAGAAAAGAATGAACCTAAATGTCTCATGAGTCAAAAGGATGAAAGTTGGCTATGGCATAAATGGTTGGGACACATAAATTTTGACAATCTTGTCAAAATCAGTTCAAAGAAGATTGTAAGAGGTTTGCATGTTATTACAAAGCCATCAAACATTGTATGTAGCCATTGTAAAATTGGCAAGCAAACAAAAGTGATTTTCAAGACTAAAGAGCACTCAACTACAAGACCACTTGAGTTCATACACACTGATTTATGTGGACCCATGGGAACAAAAGGTTGGAATGGTGAAAGATATTTCATATTGTTCATAGATGACTTCACTAGAATGACTTGGGTGTGCTTCATGAAAGCAAAATCAAAAGCATTAGAAAAAATTAAAAATTTTAGTTCTATGGTTGAAAATGAGAAGAATCTATGATTGAAATGTTTAAGGTCTAACAAAGGTGGAGAATTCACATCAGAAGAATTTGATGATTATTGTGAAAAACATGGTATAAAAGGAATTTTTTTTGTAGCAAGAACACCACAACAAAATGGTGTGGTTGAAAGGAAAATAGATCAGTGCATGAAATGGCAAGAACCCTGTTGAATGAATCAAAAATAACTGATAGATTTTGGAAGGACGTTGTTCATACAGTTGTTCACATTCTAAACAGAGCACAATTGATACCAAACAGCTGCAAAACTCCATATGAGTTATGGATAGGAAGGATAGCTTCAGTTAGTCATTTTAGAATTTTTGAAAGTGCTACATAAAGCATGATGATGACAATCTTGGCAAATTTGATACTAGATTTGATGAAGTATATTTTGTTGGATATTACTCAAGAAGCAAGGCTTATATATGCTATAATATGAGGCTACGTAGAATTGTGGAAAGTATACATGTGAAGTTTGATGAAGATTTGCTTTGTACTTCAACATCTAGTAATGATTCAAATGAACTTGAACCAATTCATACTAAACCAATTTCTCAAGAACCAACAAAGATAGACACAAAGGCACCTTCAAAAATTGTACAAAGAGACCACCCAGAAGAATAGATTATAGGTCATAAAAACGCATGTGTGCAGACAAGGAGAAAGACTACATTGAGGACACAAGAAGTTTAACCCGAACATGAAACTCAACTAGAAAACCTTGTCCTACTTTCTTTGGTTGAACCCAAGAACTTTGGGTTGATGCTATGCAAGAAGAACTAAATCAAATCGAGAAGAATGAAACATGGGAGCTTGTCCCTAGACCTAAGGACAAGAAAGCGATTGGAACAAAATGGGTAGTCAAAAATAATTAAATGGAGAAGGGAAAGTTGTTAGGAACAAAGCTAGACTTGTATGCAAAGGTTATGTATAGGTTGAGTGCGTCAATTTTAAAGAAACACTTTCACCTGTGGCATGTTTAGAAGTAATCAAAATGTTTCTTGCATTCTCAGTCTACAAGAATTTTAAAGTATATCATATGGATGTAAAATATGCACTTCTAAATGGCAATCTTGAAGAAGTATACATCGAGCAACCAAAACGTTGGAGGTCAAAAAAATATCAGAATTTGGTAATGCAGATTGAAGAAAGCTATGTATGTACTAAAACAAGCTCCTAGAGCTTGGTATGCAAAACTGGATTCATACCTACAACAACAAGGGTTTAGAAAAGGTGTTGCAGATAGTAACTTGTACATTAGAACTAAAGAAGATCACCAATTGATTGTGGTTGTGTATGTTGATGACATAATCTTTGGGGGAAGTAGTGATGAGATGTGTAAAGTGTTTGTTGAAGCTATGCAAAAGGAACTTGAGATGTCCATGCTTGGTGAATTGTCATTCTTTCTTGGCTTGTAGATTACTCAAACTAACAAAGGTATTTTTATTTGCCAAACCAAGTATGTGAAAGAAATGTTAAAAAAGTTTCAGATGGAAGATTGCAATCCAACTGACACCCGTGGTAACAGGGTGTAAACTAAGCAAAAATGATGAATCTCCATTGACAAATCCGACAAGATATAGATCAATGATTGAAAGTTTGTTGTATCCAACTACTTCTAGGCCTGATATAATGCATGTTGTATGCATGGTTGCACGGTTTCACGGTGCTCCAAAGGAAACTCATGTAAAAGCAGTCACAAGGATTTTCAAGTATCTACAACATACAAAAGATTATGGTTTGTGTTACCCTAAACGAAAAGATTTTGATTTACATGCCTATACAGATGTTGATTGGGTGGGATGTGTTGATGATAGAAAGAGCACTAGTGGTGGTGCATTCTTTCTTGGAAGCAAGTTGGTTTCTTGGCACAACAAGAAACAAGATTGTGTGTCTTTGTCTACTGTAGAGGCAGAATATATAGTTGTTGCTCCATGTTGCACTCAGCTACTATGGATGAAACAAACCTTGAAGGACATCAAGGTAGAGTATGAAAAACCAATACCAATTCTTTGTGATAATACCAGTGTTATTAACATATCAAACAATCATGTGATGCATTCTAAAATGAAGCATATATCTATCAAGCATCATTTTTTGAGGGAAAAGGTTGCAGATCAAGAAGTTCGGCTAGAGTATGTGGCTACAAAGGATCAAGTTGCAAACATTTTTACAAAGCCACTTCCCAAGGAGACATTTGTGTTTGTAAGACACAAGTTGGGGGTTTTACCCCTATCTTCCTTATGAAGTATTCTTGCAAAGAGAGCTTTTTCGCAGGGGGAGCGTCTGGATTCTTCAAATTTTCCTTGCTGCAGAGTTTTAGTTCAAAGAGGCAGTATAGTGAGATGGAGCGTAGAGTTATGGCTTGTTTCCAACGACGAAGTAAGAAGGCGCCCTTTGCCATTGTTGTCAAAGGGGGGGAAGATGAGAATGGTTGAAATCAATGTCGACGAGGGAGATTGTTGGCATTGGATTGGCATTGATGTCAACATCCACTTGACAGAGAGTGAAGGAACGTTGTTGTGAAACCACGACGACAAGGGAAATGGCTTTCGTCATTTCGCAGGTATTCAACATAGAGAAAAGAACGTCATTGTGAAACTGCGATTTTGCCATTACGGAGTGAAGTCAAAGGTTTTTTGCTTTTTCACAAGAAGGGATTAAGTGGCCCCCATCCAACATGCGATACCACAATAAAGTAAGTGATGTCATTGTTTTGCAAATATGGACCCCACCACGATTAGATCATCTATGATATAGCGATGAATAAGTTCATGAGGAGAAGAGAAAGGAGTTTTCGCTATTTCATTGGTCAACACACAATGTTGACCAAGCCCTTGTGATATAGCAATGAAAAGGGAAGCTATCGCAGTTTCACATGTTTGACCATGTTGACCATCGGGCACTTTGTGATATTGCAATAAAAAGGGAAAAGGTGAAAGGTTGACGTGTTTGATGATGTGGCACGTCAAACCACCATAGTGGCAGCGTTGACCAAGTCTTTTTGGTCAAATCAAGCAAATCGACAGTCCAAGTTTAAAGATATTGAAGAGTTCAGTTTGGCGCGTTAATAAAGCTTCTGGAAACTTGAATTGTCAACTGTTTAAGTGTATTTTTAACGGTTACAAATTGGAGATGATAAGAACAAAGTGCAAACCGACCAAATGGACGATTCTAAAGCAACATAGAAAATTGTATAGATCATGTAATTAAGAATCGATGCAAACAATTTTCTGTTTGAATTGTGATGATCTATGATCTGGTCGACCTTATGGAGGTGAATGTAGAATATATGTATGTCAACAAAGGTTAGTGTGACAGTTGTTGATGAATGATGGACCAAAAAGAAGAGAGAGTTGCAGAGCTAAAAGAGAGTGAGCTAATTTTTCTGAAGAAGCAAAGCAGAACTACTAAAGGTTCATAATTATTCATTCTTTTACTTCAAGATTGTAGTCTTGCAGGTTAGTACAGGGAATTGGTGTCTCCTGAAGGTTGGCGCCTTCAAATCTAGTGATTGTAAAGGGATTGATGTCCATAAAATTTGGGGGATTGGTGTCTCCTAAAGGTTGGTGCTTTCAAACTCATTGTAATCATCTGAAACATTTGTAAGGTTAGATTTGGACAGTAGCTCCAAGCAACATTTTTCTCACCTTGGTTTTCTCATTCTAAGTTTTCCACGTATATCCTAGTGTTGTGTGATGTGTTATTAATGTTTTCATTCTTCTGCATTATATGTTTAATTTCCTGTGAAGTTTGAAAAGTGCTTTTGGTATACACTTATTCAACCCCCCCCACCTTCTCAATGTATTTGTGTGTTCAACATGTGTAATAATACAAAGATGAATTTACTATATCATATCTAATGAATGTGTGATCTTACAACTCTTTCAACTCTCTTGCATCTTGATGATGGATCACAAAGTGTGATTCGAAACATTGTTGGTTAAAAATTCTCACACAATCAAACCCAAAAACTACACAATATTTGAATGGATTGTGGAAATCTAATAGCTCTACATGATGTTTTTTCATTTCGAGATAGGTCTCACGATGACTATTATCACAAGCACTACCTATAAGGAAGTAAATTAAGGAACTAACTATTATCCTTTTAGAGATACTAAGTGTATCAATCCAATAGAACAATAAGTTTGTGTGTCTATTTAAGCATCTGGAAGCAAAATATAATCATACCTTACACAAAGAAGAAATCAAATGAATTCATTGAGTAAATATGTAATAATGCAAACATGCACAACTTGAATCATTGCATAAGAATACTATTAAGTAATTCCTCAACATTCTTTAATACTCACTAGAGCTATTGGCTTATTAAACTTGCATTATACTAGTGGAACTAAAAGTGCATGCTCTTCTAGAGTTTTACAGCATTGAATTATGAAGGGTACAAATCACCTACTTACAATGATTGATTATTGCCTTAGAAATTATCTAAGCAAACCTAGAAAGGATGGCTTGCTTATAATTATGAGTTGGTAAGATGACTATTATTTTTCTTGAAATATGGCTTATTGATGTGGGAGCATCCAATTCCATAAACAAATCTTACATCACTCAAAAATATTTTTTAATTTTCATTTTTTTTAATTTCAATAAGTTGTTTTGCATGTCTAATAATTAAATTTTAACATTTGATAATTAGTTTAGTTGGAGTTATTTATTCAACTCGACATGCCCATGAATCACTTGCAACCAAAACACCTATCACAAATGGAGATCAAGCAAAATAGATTTTCTCAACAATCTAAACATTGTATTCATGCACAAAACATTAATGAATACAATGAAATTTTATAAAAGCATAAAAATTAAACCCTAGATGTAAACCCTAGGACAAGATTAAAAGAGAGCTTGATAAGTGCCCACATCATAATGAATGATACATGTGCTAATCAAAGCTAAATATAATAAATAAAAAAAGCATTCCTAAGTTTAAAGAAAGCATAATAAAGTAACAAAGGACCAAATTAGATAAGTAGTTAGGTGATTTTCTAATTAATCTAACACCCCTTTTTAACTTAGGGAGAAGCTAAAAATCTAATGATGAATGCATAAATGCAAGAATAAATCAGTCTCAACAACAAGGCCTAATTAGGTACCAATGTATAAGCCAATGCAATCTCTCACAAATAGAGAAAAGGAGAAAATCCTAGTGGAAGATCTCTAAAATAGAGAAAAAGAAAAAAAAATTAAAAATAGAAAAGGTACATGCCACTAAGCATGAAGGACTCAATGTGTCCCCCTATGTACTAAATTGATCAAATAATTACAATCAATTTGCCCCTCGTAAAAATTATATGACGTGAGTTTATGGGCTTAGCAATCCCTAATAGTTAGATGATTGTGTTGAAGATCCCATTTTAGTTTCACAAGATATATAAGTGGAATAATATCAAGAAAAATGGCATAAACATTGCATTTTAATGAACACATTTATTATTTATTTGTATTTCTTTAATATTTTATCCTCAAATGGAAAAAAGGTTGTCCCACTTTTAGCTCACTTTTCGCAACATATAGATTATTTTGTAATGTGTTTATAAAGTAAGAGTGTCTAATGTCATTATGACATTTAAAGAGCATCTTATGACATTGTGAGGTATGGTGATTACTTATAACAAAGTCTTTGACATATATGTCCCCCCTTAAGATGTTGACCCTATGTTGATGTCTCAAGGTAGAAAAGAACAAGGATAAACACCTTCATCACCAAGGAGATATTCTTTAGGCAACAATGTACATACACTCCAAGCTAAAGGGTACACAACTCTTTTGAGCAAGGAAGAGATAGTTGTAAAAGAAATATTTGGCAACAATTGTAAAAGGATTCTTTTGAGGGTAGCATGATTGAAAAAGGAGGGAGAGATCTTTGCAAAAAGATATCTACCTCCAAAAAGAGATATCTTTAATAGATTTGACATATCTAAAGAGGGGAAGGAGATTAAGAATACATGTCTTCCCAATTGATAGGAATAAGTGGATTCTTAGTGAAGGATTGCACACTTTCTATCAATAAGGAGAGATCGTTTATAAAGACATATTGTTTCAAGGAGGAGTAGGTCCTAATCAAGGAACATACATGTACTCACATGAAGGATAGTTCTATGCAAAAAAGGACACTAAGTTATAAAAGATGCAACTCAACAAAGGAAAAGTGAATCTTGAGAATGAATGAATGATTGAAAAACTACTCTTGTCCCCCAAGTGTAGAGACAAGAATAAATAGACTACTATGTTGCTCACTGAGTTGCCAATAGGTAAGCTAGTAATGTCACATGGTGAGAAGAAACATAATAGGAACTTAAATGTTACATAAAAGAAATAAGATGAGAGTCAAACTCATTGTCATCTATAATTTAAATGATACAGATTGCAATAAGTTGTTGACTTTTAGCCTCCAAGTCATGACATTCATTGGTGGAATGGCCATGGATTTGATGATACTTGCAAAAAGAAGGATTGGCTTGATTTTGCTTTTGAATCCTTCTTTGATTATTCAAAGGGAGAGTAATCAAGTTGGCTTTAAGAAGCTCATACAAAATACTCTTGTTGTGATGAAAACTTGAAAAAAGAAGACATTCACTAGACAATGGGGGAGGGGGTTTCGACAAAGGAGGTTGACAACCGAACCTTCTTTGAAAAAGTGTGACACAAGGATCCTTCGAGGATCTATATTTAAATTGAAGGACCTTGTATTCATTGAAGTATCATAGTGTGAAAGGAAGATATGCATCCTACTTCATCTTCAATATTATCATGAGTGGGATCAACCTTGATTATATGGATTTCATTGTTATGTAGATAACAATGTATATAATACCTCTGTATATAATACCTCTCTCTCTCTCTCTCTCTCTCTCTCTCTCTCTCTCTCTCTCTCTCACACACACTCACACACACACACACACACACATATATAATAGCAAAAGTAATACCATTTACTAGTGCATCAACTGACATCTCCAAACATGGAAAATGCCCAAAAAAGGTACCATCCTCGAATTCCTCCTCATTGCCTTTTAACATCAAGTATACCCTTCATGACTTAAATGGAGGTGAACAAAGTTTATATAGCTCTCTTCCAACAATGTAAATATTTGCTTATCAATCATTTACAATGATAAAAAGGACAATTGGTCCTCCAAAACCACATGAGACGTCAACTAGAATGCCTTAATCTATAGAGAATAAATCATCAACACCTCCACAATAGGCAAGAAGCCATTGAAGAGATTATTTCTAATAAACTAAACAAATGAAATTCACTTCAAACAATTCAACAAAAGGCACAAGAACGAGCAGCAAAGAAGCACCAAATGATCCTTTAGATCAGCACCTTTAAGGTGAGGGCATCCCAAAGGCCACCCCTCGTAGCATCTCAATGTAAAGCACATCCCAAAGAGCATATCTGTTAATTCAACACACTGGAGCCAACTCCACCAAGCCATTGACAAAATCAGAGCAAGTCATTCAAGAAACTACGTGACACGTCCCTTTTCTACGAATCAAAGCCACCATCAAACTTGATATTGCTGATTATGAACTAAATGCTGATTGCATAGCTTTCATTTGCTAAACCAAATCAACGATCTGTGATTCCAAGTCTCCTTGTTTTGCAATGTTCTATAACATATCTTCTATACACAAGCCTAGCTATCTGCTGTTTAGTTTTATGGTATCACTTTTGGCTTGCTTTGTTTCCATGTGAAAACTCGACTTAATTAGGCCTTCAAACCTGGACGCTTTTGTTGTCAAGAATAAAGGATATTTGCAATGTTTAATATTTCCTCCGTATTCTACTCTTTTCGGAAAAAACACTTGGAAGGATTTTACCGCTGTTCATTTAATATGGACTCTTAAAAAGTCATCTGTTCATATACTAACTAAAATCCACATATCCCACTGAGAAGCGCTTGCCTTCTACATAACTTTCTGAACACTACGATTGATATTTTATTCAGTAAAAATCAGAAGTTTCTGGAAGTTTAACTTACCGCAAAAAAATTTGTGAACAATACCTTTCATTTTTTATGTTCAAGTAATCAATATAACAGCTAAAAACAAACATTTAAATGTGAGTCCACAATGTCAACTTATCAGGCAAAATCTATGAAAAGATATGCAGCAGTTAAAATGTCAATAGTATTGCACTTAATATCAACACCCCTCGAAATTTATTTTTTGGTGTCTTGATTTTTTTATCAAGCTATTTTCTGTTACAAAATGGCAAAAGATAGTGCAAATATAAGAAGCGTCACACTTCACATCCAAGTTGATCGTGGACATTGATAGATAGCATGCAAGAAATGAAAAAAGAAAGTAAAATACAAGCAACAATGCACAAAGACCATGCCATCATGAATAGCATCAAAATTGACTTCGTGAGTCTATTGAGTGTATCGATAGTGAGCAGGAATTCAAAAGAATGAATAATACCACATGCAACAATGCGCAATTGCATTATACTTTCACCGCATTATACTTTCACCAATCACAGAAACACAAACATAGACGACTTTTAGATTGGTGGTCACATCATGAAGGTACATAGTTTGACTGCATTATGTTCAAAATATTCATATACAAATAGATAGTACGCAAGTTTTCAAAATTACAATGCACAAAGGTCAAGCCAACATGAGTAATATCATTATTGACTTCCGAATTTCAGCTTCATGAGCACTAAAAGGTAGCGTGCAGGGATTCAAAAAAATAAAAAATACAACAATTCACAACTATACTCACACTAATTACCGAAACACAAGCATAACCCATCATTTTTAAACTAAAGCTCACATCATGAAGGTAGACAATTTGACAAGTCTAACTGCTTCTTTTAACTCAAAATATATTTACGCTCAAAATACAAGGATATACAAGTAGCAATTTGCATCGGACATGACCTACTGTCATAATTAGTCCATGCTCCAACTATTCTCAAAATTTAAACTCCAAACGTCCTCCTTGCTAACTGCATGTTGATCCTGCAAAACACAGAAACAGGCCAGGCAGAAAGCAATATTGCCAGATGTGACATCATATACCTAAATAACATTTTATAGCCGACCAAGATATATCATCCTTTCAAAAGTTATATCCTGCTTCAAAAACCTTTACAAAGTACAAGGACCAAGCAGGACATATTGATAAACTGCCATATTGACGTACAGAACAAGATGTGATCAATGGGATTCTTTTCATGGGCACTGATCATTCACGAATATTGAGTTTTATCTTCCAAAAATAAACCTTTGGAGTTAGGACAACTGCTTACTGCCTCACTCTGTAGTCATTTCTTGTGATTCAAAAGCTACATTAGAATTTAATCTCCATACCTGATCATCAATGGCATCTTGAATAACTTTATTTATTGCAGACTCTCCCACCTAAATGAAAGTATATCCAGATAATCAAGATATTTTGGCATTTCAAAAACAGGAA
This sequence comes from Cryptomeria japonica, assembly GCF_030272615.1. Taxonomy (NCBI): domain Eukaryota; kingdom Viridiplantae; phylum Streptophyta; class Pinopsida; order Cupressales; family Cupressaceae; genus Cryptomeria; species Cryptomeria japonica. Next base: position 682,276,025 of record NC_081405.1, on the reverse strand, counting down.
AAAAACAAGTTATATAATAAAAAATTGCATCATGATCAACAAAATAGATGATATACCGAATTTAATATCAACAGTCGAGAAAATAACATCCAGTTTCTAGAAACTTTGGAATAAGCATGTATTTCCAAACGATCATTAAATATATATATCACAAAATGTACAAAACTAAATAATGAATACACAATTTATAACACACTAAACAGCTGATAATTGATAAATTATAACAATTAAACAACACCAATTGTCAAATCATAAACGTTATCATTTGAATATATAATAGATAGCATCCACTTACTAGAAACTTGGGAATTAGCGTCTTGCCAAAGGGTTGTCATAAAATCTATGAAATTAAATGATAAATTATTAAATACAGAATTGAGAACAAGCTACACAGCTGATAATTGGTAAGTGATATCAATTAAACAATACCAATTGTCAAAATCATATATGTTATCATTTTAATATCTAATAAGCGAAAATCAAAATACATTACAAATGATCTGAAAACTGAAAGCACCAACTAGAATTTACAAGTGAGAAGCATCAAAATGACAAAATGAGAATGTTATAATAGCCACAGAGTTATAACAACAATTAATTAATTAATTAGTTAGATACAATTGATAATTTAATTAGTTAAACAGATTCATATATTTTGCTTTGGTGAAATTAACTAATCAAGATGGTTATCAAATTAAGATCATTATATACATACATATAATTGGTTTGTGAAATGAGATTTAATTGAAATAATATTAATAATTAAGGTTTTGGTAAAGCTAATGTATAATAGATATTAGAGACTATGGATGGGGTTGATTACCCTTGTCTTGTAAAACAAACCTTGAACCATTAAATTAGGTGTGTAATGATCATAAATTTAATACAATTATTTTTTTTAAAGAAACTGCACACAAAGATTGAACAAATAAGAATACAGTAATAAAAACATTGCCAAATGGTTGGAGGAAAGTGGACAGGTGAATGAGGGAGGGAAATGTAGCCCATCCTGTTCAATGCTAAAGTCACACTCCGTTGTATGTTCGAACAGCACCATTACACTAATCCAGAGTGATTTAGTTTAAATACATTTCTCAGTCTTGAGCAATGGGCAGGATGAATGGAGTGGTACCATGAGCGAGGCATCTGAAACAGAGAGGGATGTTTTGTTGTTGTTTCTCATTTGAAGCAACTAGACAAAACCAGCAGTGGATCTAAGGAGGACATTGTGAGAATTCTTTCTACTGGCAGGAATGCCGAGAGGGTTTAGCATTTAAGGCATGTTCTTGTCATTTTCAAATTCCCTATCATTGACATTAGATATGTACTTTAAGTTGAAGGATGAGTATGCTGGTTTATTATAATAAACTATATATATTTTGTGGTAAAGTTCTTGCCAATATGCCAGAAAATAGATATCTACTTGTTCTTCTTATCTCCATGAGGTGTAGATAGCATTTCTCCTATAGTTTCTTCACATATGCATAATAGATGAATTATTCTCTAATTTTTATAGAAATCCATAATCCCATCACAAACAGGCATTGATTCCATTTGCCATGTTCCGTGCCATTTAACACTTTTATTTGCCAATTGTGGACTGCAATTCCCACTTATGATAATATTGACCAAGTGTTTGCAAAATATCAAGAATTTATGTACAAAAGCAACAATCTAGCAGTCCTCGTTGAATTGTCATAGTCCTTTTCTCCCAACCTTAACAGTATATTGATAGAAAAATGTCTGTACTATTGCTCCTTACAGCCTGCGCTTGAAATCCTTCATCCAAAGAAAAATATGGCTTGTGCATCTGTTTATAATCTATATAGATTCGCTGTATGGAATCTAATAACTGGGGATTGGAGAGTATATTGTTGTTTAGGTTAATAAAACAATAAATATAAATTGAAAAAGAGCACGTAATTTACTTTGGATCAGTTTACATTCTCTGTTTAAATTTTAAACATTTTATCATGTAGCTATTATGTAATTAGTTTAAAATCAATTTTTAAAATTTTGTTACTTCATGGAGCAAACTATTTTGTTAGTTAACTTGTTGGCTTCTGGTTAGTTGTTCATGTTTAGTTGTAACTTGTAACCAATCCCAATGGCTTTGTTTTAACTGACAATAGTTGGCCCCATTTATATTGAATAGTCATAGACGATGAAAGCATCTATCTTGGCTTGGGCTTCCCTAATCTGCATGTATGTAAGAAAACGCTATTGAATAAAAGATTCTATTGTGTTATATTCTGTAATTCTATCTAGTATGCAGTGTTATTTTCTCTTATCGGATGCAATTGATAACTTAGCTAGATAATAGTAAACATATCATTGATAGGTTTATTAGAATCGGTGACTCTATGTCAAGAAAAAAGCAATTATCCAAGCTTATAGTCGCCATTGACTAGCTTTGAGTCTATATTAAAAAGAGCAAAGTGAAAGTTACTCATATATGGCAAGGCACAACTTTACACCCATTTTTTATTTTAAAAACGAGTGGGAAGAGAAAACAACTATGAGAAAAATGGTGGTTTATCAAAATGTATAAAATTGAAAGCTTTCCTGATGACATCTCTAAATGCATATTTGTTGCAAGTCTAAAAACACGCGAAAGTGTGTGATCTGTGTCTGAATTAAGAGACATGTGCAAGCTTATTATTTAAGGGAGCCTAAAGCAAAGAAATAAATCCAAAAGTTCTTGGCGATGATAAAGAAGAAACTAATTGCATTTAATAAGTTCTTGACCATTTTTTCCATGGCAATGCTTCTTATCAGATTTTTAGTTAATTAAACATGGATAATATGATATAAGACATGACAAAGACAAGCATATTCAAGATTATAGATAGGTCGCTCCCTACAATAAAGTTAGGCATAAAAGTGGAAAGGAAACCCATGGAAAAGGAGCTAGACATGCAATAAGACCCAAATGTATCCATTGAGTGACAAAATTATGGTGCTTCAATGGTAGAGGCATTGCCTTGAAAATATTTAGACATTGACTAGGAGATTAAATACTTCCAAGTTCTCTCTAAAAATGTATGTGAGAAAGATCACAGACAAATAATAGACCCAACACAAGCCCCACCAAAAAACAGGCCCTAAGGTCAAATAATATATATACAAATTTGCAACCTATGTCATATCCCTTTCTCAAGCACAAGTTTGCGGATGATCCTTAGCCTAATTCTGTAATTTTCCTATGGGCTAATGGGATGGTAAAAAGGGAAAACTAAATAAATAATTAAATATTTAAGTTGTCAAAAAGTATAAATTAAAAGACAACTTATATTTAATTATTTAAAAAATTGAGTGTCACTAGTCTCATAGTACTCGTAAGTACAAAAAGGTGATAAAAAGAAAGCTTGAATTTAGAACTTTGAGGAAAACAGGCCCAAAAACAAATTAAATTATTAATATTATTTTATTTCCTTAAAATAAAGTTATAAATATGAGTGTTTTTTGAAAAAGATTACATACTTTTTTAAACAATCATAATCTCCAAGAATGAATGCCCCTTCTGTTTTTATGAACTGTTGGAATTTATTAATTTCCCCTGGGGCTCCCTAGTGTTACCACCTACCTGTCAGGAACAGCCTGCAGAAGATTGACATTGGGATCTCATCCCCCAAATTGCCCTTGACTTGCAGTAGCATTCTGCAGTGAAAATAATTTGGTAGGTCAATTTGAATTTTGAATTTGTGTGGGATTTTTTTATGAGGACAGCAGAAGACAAAGAGAGAATGTCAACGGACAAGTCGGTTGGAAGAATTTTTTTTGTGAACAGCAGTTCTAGGTGAATATTTTGTAGCAGCAGCAGCTGAGTGTTTTGAAATGAGCAGCACATAGCTCTAGGAAGCTTATGATTGGGCACAGCTCTAGATAGTTGCAAGTATTTGTAATCAATATTTTGTAATTAATTTTTGTTATTTTGTAAAACTCCTTTTCAGATTTAATAGTAGAAAGAATTTGCATGGTTCCAGCACTCTTTTAATTTGAGTTTTATTTGTATTCCCAGTCTAATTGAAATCTAAGCAGCAGTCTCTTCTGTTTGGTCTGTGTGTGCCTATTTGGGCATTTTAATTTCTCACAATTGGTATCAGAGCTAGTTAACCCTGAGTCCACAGTGACTTGGACATTTTTTCTTGGGTATTGTAATTTATTATGTAGGAAACATGGCAGGAGAAAATGGAAAGAGTTGGTAGCAGACACAGTGCTTTCATGGACAAAGTTATGATGTCTGACCTAAAAATGGTTCCAAATGATTTCCGAGAGCTTGTGGTCAGTGATTTTGTGATATAACTGACTCGGCCCAGTTGGCAGCCCTCACAAACAACCAGATATCCAAATGAAGGAGACAAGGAGGACAGATGCAAAAGCCCTCATTTTGATTGAAGCAACCTTGACAGAGGCAATATTTCCCAGAATAGCAGTAGCTAAATATGCAAAGGAAGCTTGGGAAATCCTCCAAACAAACTACAAAGGGACTCATAAAGTCCTATTGGTGAAGCTCCAGATACTTCGAAAAGATTTTTTGACTCCACAAACGAAGGACAGTGTATCCATTTCAGATTTTCACACAAGAGTCTCTGGTTTGTTAAACCAGTTGAGGACAAATGGTGAAACCATGGAAGAGCAGAGGATTGTAGAGCAAATCCTCCTAAGTCTGCCCTCTAAATTTGATGTAATAGTGATTGCCATTGAAGAGGCCAAGGAACTCTCTACATTGATGGTGGATGAGTTGATGGGTTCTCTTCAAACCCATGAGCAACGCCTAAAAATGTCTACAACTTTTTCCCAAGAACAAGCTTTAAAAGCTCTAACCAATGCAAGAGGTAGAGGGGCAGGTAGAAACAATTCTGGACGAAGCTCAAGAGGCAACGGTCATGGCAACTCTAGCCGTGGAGAATCTGGAGGAGATAGCTTGGGACAAGCTCACAGTCATGATAGAGCAAGTAGCTCTCGTTCTAGCTCCGAACAAGCCAAGCCAAACAACAACTCGAATTAGAGGTATTATAAGAGCAATGTTGAGTGTTATTATTATCATAAGTTTGGACATTATGCAAGTGAATGCTAGAAAAAGCAACATAATTAGTCCAAACAAAGTACAAATGTGGCTGATGAGAATATAGCTGAAAGTAATCAGTCCACAACCTTCATCATGTGCAACATTGGTGAAGAAGGCAGCTCTGAAGTATGGTATTTGGACTATGGTTTCAACGACATGAGTGGTAATGAAAGTTTTTTTTTCTTTCATTGATAAAAATGTCAAGTTTGAGATTAAAATAGGGAACAATGGTATAGTTTTAACTCTAGGCAAAGGATCTATTATGATTTGCACCAAGCAAGGTGAAAAGAAGGAAATATAAAATGTCTATTTTGCCCCTAGTATTAAGCACAATCTCATGAGTGTGGGATAGCTGATCCAAAATGGTTACAAAGCGTTGATGGAGAAGGGTGAATTTGACATCTTTAATGTAGTCAACATACAATAACTATTGTTATGTTTGATAATATTGGTTATCCGGCAATGTATTATTTGTCCAAATTAAGTTGTTGTCACTCTTGGGTAGTTATATGTGTCAATTGATTGATTGTTGTGTTCCTCTTGGCAACCATCAATTCCTTTGATTATGTTGTGTACCATCAAGGAAGGTAGTATGGTATAGTCAAATGAAATGGAATCCTTCGCTGACCATCTATGGTCTTCTCTATAATAATTTCATGAGCAAATAAAGACATATTTTATCCTGTATCTAGTATGCATTGTCATGTGCAAATAAAGATATATTTTACTCATGTATCTGGTATGCATCGTTATTTGTATTATTATTTCTTGTATTTAATTTATTAGATATAGCAATAAACATTTGGCGTCGTTGCCTTGAATGAAGTCGGGTCAGATTTGAGTGATTCATGCCCTTCAATCCGAATAAAGCCAAGAAAAGGCCACAAGGTGGTCAAGACCAAGCGATTAGGCGATCTTTAAGGATTGTAGAACAAAGAGAACAAATTAGTTTACAAGAAACACTTGAGCAAAATCCAATCGGACGAGCAAACCATCCATCTACACAATCAACGTTGAATGAGGAGTAAGAAGAGGGAAATCCTGAACTCATAGACATATTCCACTGTGTATCAATCTCAAAGGAATCGAGAATTGGAGGATCCAAACTACAGACCCCCAGACAGACGGAGCACAATACTTGGAGTGTTGGGGACACTTGAGGTAGACGTGTAGAGGACGCACGCATGGTCGAGAGTGTTGGGAAAGCACCGAAACATAGTAGTTGAAATAGTCCGCCCAGGTCCAATACATGAGAGTAAGCATGCGAGAAAGATGGTGACTCCTCCGACAAGTTCGAATGTGGATTGACAGAAATCGCCGAAGTTCACAGGGAAAGGGTCAAAAGATCCTACGTGACACTGCAAGACATGTGAGACCATCTAAATAGCAAGCGGCCAGGAGGACAAGGACTATTGGCTGAGTGTGTTTCCAACAACGCTACAAGGTATAGCCATCGATTTATTCACAAAATAAGATGCTTCATCCACAATCTTTTGGGAGGTGCCAAAGAAGGCATTTGAAACCGACGGGACGATAATGAGACCGTTGCCGAAATTTACAACATGAAACAAAGGAAAGATGAGAAAGTACGAGCTTACAATCGTCAGCTCAAGGAGTTTCTAAGTAAGATGGAGAACCAACCAACCAACCAACAAGTTGAAGAGGTGGTCCATGGAGGGACCGATCCCCTGATTGCGCAAGAAGATGAAAGTAGTGCCTTTGTCCTCATATGCCAATGCCCACAATCAAGTGATGGACATCGAGAGTGAAAACAAAACATCCTCTTGAGGGAAGACGAAGATTGATGATGATGAGAGCACTGAAGGTAGTAGCGACAAAAAATCTAAAACAACTTAGACCCTACAATGGGATATGATGAGAATGATGAAAATATTGAAGGCAGAGAAAGGAACCAGTAAAGAGACTAATGAGCTATGGTCTAGTGAGTGCAAAATTGAGGGGCACATGAAAGGTAATTGTCCTAGAAAAATGTCTGTGATATTTGTCAGGTGATGGGTTATTAAGTAAAGGAGTGTCCATATAATTTGAAGACTAGAAGTACACAAGTACTCTTCACATAGGGAGAGTCTACTCCATTGAAACCATAGGTGGTTACGGAAATCATCAAGAAGGGTGCAATCAAATAAAATACAACTCCAGGGGATGTCCTATCATACAATGCCAACAATGTAGCGAATGGGGACACTTTGTGAGACTGCCAAAATAAGAAAGACAACATCTTATTATTGTGCAAATGGTATGGACCAGGTTACCATGAAGATGCCAACTACCTAAAGCAAAAGGGCTTTAAACGTTGGAAGTGGAGGAACAAGATGAGGCAATTCTGGCAAATACGAGAGCACAGACGAAAAATGTGATGTACTCAAATACTTGTACAGAGAAGGAACAACTCTGAAAAGCCAGAGCAAAAGTAGAACATGAGCTAGTGAAGGAACAAATAACCTCCAACGGAACTGCAAGTACGCCATTGCGATCGGAGTCAAAGAAGAACATAGTTCAGCGTTACAGACAACTATACCCATCAAGGTGATAGACCACCTTCAAACTAGGTTGCAGCTGAAAGTGGCAATTACCACATGGTCAGTGATGACAAAGTCAACTAGAAACAATGTAAACCACAAGAGGGACCGGTGGTCCGGTAGGGAAACCAGCATGTGATCCAATATTGCTAACGGTGAGCATCAAGAGGAAGTCAGCCGTCGTCGAGATGGAAATTATGGGGAGGAAATTGACAAACACCATGTCAATGAAGGCTCAAGTGTAAACGTACTACCAAAAGGCACTTGGAAATGCCTCAAAAGACCAACACTCTAGTTGTCGACCTTCAAGTTGGTAGGTGCCAACCAGCATGGAACATGCTATTGGGCATGCTACTGGCGCAAAAAGTAATGACTGGGACACAACACGTTCTCTTGGACTTTGTCATCATCCCATTGCAAAAGAAGGCATGCGATGCACTCCTTGGCAAGGAATGGTTGATTGCTACCAAGGCATATCACAATTGAAAGAAGAACACACACTCAATCAAGAGTAAAGGAAGTACGTCATTGACCTGAGAAATCAAGTGGTGAGCAAGGAGTTGACATCCTTTGAATCAGAGTTTGAAGACGAAGAGTTGAGTATGGACGAAGAAAGGCATGGAACCAAACAATGAAGGTCTGCTCGAAATAGAAGATTGTTTTAAAGACGAGACGAATTCCCTAAATGGATTATTTCATGGGAAAATGGAGGACTACAAGGTATTTCCATCAACGTGTTATCTTCTCGAAGCTAAGCAATCGATAAAAAGTGATTTTATAAAGTTGGATAGTTCATATGTGCGAAATTATAGGTCACAAAAGACCACAATTACAACATCCGACTATGTACAAGAATGCAAAATTATAGATGGCACAAGCAAAGTATGACGACATATAAAGGTTATAGGCCCTGTGCGATGTGGACATAGATTATGCACAGTAGCACCATTGTATATCACATGACATTTTCATTCACAGCTGCATACCGTACAGTTCCAAGTAGAGTACAAACTTCAAAAAAAATCGCTAGTAACTTTCAAGGCAAGGGAGTATGGCTTCATGCACAACCATTAAGGACTGAGGCTAGGAAAAACTTATTAGTACCTACATTCTTCCACACATGGCAACAATATTCTCCCTACATTCCTCCTCCCGTACGGCTTGATAATAGTGTGCAATACTTTCTGACAAATTCTTATGTACGGCATGGCAGTGTTTGGTTCAGGGTATAAAAGCACCATCAAGTACAACATCTTTTTCCCTCCCCATACGGCTCCATCTTGGTAACTTCCGTGCATGGAATTTCTTGCTCCACTGCATACAACAAGGAATCCTTAGTAGCGTATGAAGTCCACACCACGTATGGCAAAGAAAGTTTGCCATTGAGATCGTACAACATCAAAGCCCTCCACACCACATAAAGCTCAGAAACACTGTAAGGCTTCCTTGGTCAAATATTACCGTACGACATCATAGATTGCATCAAGTATAGTATTCTCACAATACAACCAGCATCCCTACGAGTAGCAGTTGTCTCATTGGTTCAAACAACAAGGCTTGTTGAATTGGTATAGGAAGCACTCTAGGTATAGCAAGTGAGCAATTTCCCCATACCGCAAGCAATATCTTACCTTGTACGACAGTCCTGGCAACATTGGCAATGTTTAGTACGACAACATATCTTTAGGCAAGTCTTGGTTGTATGGCAGACTTAGCAGAATTTTTATGTACAGCTTTTATGTCATTACTGGCAGAGTAAGGCACAACTTATCATACGAATTCCAAGGCAGTTGGGATGAGTTGATGATAATTTTGACATGAAATATCTACTTTTTGGCTTCATCAGCATTGTTTTTAGCATCTTAAAAACCACGAGAAAATGATGTGCACTTGTGTGCTTCTGCCCTTCGACCCCATCTAACTTTAATTTCTATTGAAGTTAAACAAATACAATCAGCTTTTAAAGAGAAAATGACTATTTATATAGTCAAGTGGATAAGCCAAGCTGTTATGCTGAATGTCATGATCTAAATTCTTTCAGATGTAACTGCAATAGACTGATAAACTTAAC